>NC_142806.1:29134478-29334645 GCF_049724085.1 Artemia sp. Qi Xiang Cuo
TTTTTTCTGTCCAGAAAAAAATCTGGGAATTCCGCATGTTCACACCGGAATTCAGTTCTCACTGTCCAGATAATTTTTCTGGACAGATTTTTTTTTCTGGCCATCGGAAAAATCGGCGTAAGATTCAAAAAATGGATCATGAGGCTACAACTGTTTTGCTCTTGTGCTTACTTCGAAGGAGAAAGAAGAGAAAAGGCCTACAAGCCTCAGAGACTATGAGAAAAAGAAAATTTTGGGTCAGAGACTTTTTAAAAATGAGAAGTGAAAATGGTGCTTCAAACCTACTAATCAATACCCTGCGTTTGAAAGATGCAGATTGGTTTCATGACTATTTCAGAATGTCACCTAAGCAATTTGATAACCTGCTTGGTCTGGTTACACCATATATTGCAAGACAAAATACAAACTTCAGAACAGCTATTTCACCTAAAGAAAGGCTTGAAGTGACATTAAGATATCTTGCAGCTGGTGGCACACAGAGAAACCAAAGCTTCACACATTACCTAGGAAGGTCGACTGCCAACCAAATTATATGGAACACTATGGATGCAATCTGCCAAGTACTGTCCCCATTATTTCTACGATTTCCCAGTGAGCAATCTGAGTGGACGGAAATTTCCCATGAGTTTGCAGTAAAATGGAACTTCCCACACTGTGTTGGAGCTATTGATGGGAAGCACATTAGAATCCAGGCTCCACCGAATTCGGGGTCACAATATTTCAACTACAAGCA
Source organism: Artemia sp. Qi Xiang Cuo (assembly GCF_049724085.1). Taxonomy (NCBI): domain Eukaryota; kingdom Metazoa; phylum Arthropoda; class Branchiopoda; order Anostraca; family Artemiidae; genus Artemia; species Artemia sp. Qi Xiang Cuo. The sequence continues at coordinate 29,135,212 of NC_142806.1, forward strand.
GTTCCACAGCATAGTGTTGATGGCTATGTGCGATGCTAACTATCGATTTGTCTATGTTGACATAGGCAGTTATGGCCGGCAAAGTGATGGTTCTGTGTTTGGCAATTCAACTCTTGGTAAGAAAGTGATTGCCGGTACTTTAGATCTTCCAGGCAGTGATACGACTGATACAGGAAATGCCACCTACTTACCATATGTGATTGTTGGAGACGCAGCTTTCCCCTTGAAAACAAACTTACTTAGACCCTATCCTGGTGATCACCTTCCAGTACCAGAGGAAATTTACAATTACAGGCTTTCTCGTGCACGAAGGATAATAGAAAATGCATTTGGAATTCTTGGTGCCAAGTGGAGGATATTCAGAGAAGCAATTAATGCAAAGCCTGAGAATATTGACAAGGTCATACGCACTTGTGTTTGCCTACATAATTACTTGCGTACCGAAGATCTTACAACTCCACGGAGACACTCGAGGTATGTTAGTGCTAACTTCGTTGACACAGAAACTGACGGTGTTATAACATTGGGGCAGTGGAGACAAGAGCAAGTAAATGGGCTGTTACCAATTGTCTCAACAGCAGCACGAAACCCAGCTGAAGCTGCCAAACATGCCCGTGACAAATTTCGAGACTACTTCATGACGCCAGAAGGAAGTGTTCCTTGGCAGCTGAGTAGAGTGAGTCAAGGCCGCATTCCTGAGTAGGTCAGTGTTGTGTTGTAGCAGCAGGCTGTATGCAAACTTATCACACTCAAAGTTGTGTGATTAACTATCAGAAATGAATGTGTAAATGTGTGCGTCTATTTCTGGCTGTAGTTTAGTTACTTTTCTATAGTAAAGAATAAAGTCTATAGTAAAAACGGCTTATTTCGCTTTTTCTGGTGGATTTTCCTGCTTTCAATATATTGCTGGTAAATTTATCAGATAAATATGCTGCATGGGTTCAGGGGAGGATAATTGATAGTAATGACTGGCAACTGTTAAATAGCGACTATTTTTTCTAATAGTGAGATAAAATACTGTTTAATACTGAGATAAAAACTAACTTTCAGTAAAGCACAAGTATAGTACAAAGTACAAAGCACAAGCTATACATAAATGTTTGGGTCAATGTGCGACACAGTTATAACACTTCTGAACCGTAATCTTTCCGTTGAGAAACCAAAGTTAACGCGAAGCGCTGAATACCATTAAATTTATTGCCTAGCTTGCAATCCAGATGCATAGTTTCCAGCAAAAACTTATCTCAACTAATTCAACGACTGTTTAGGCCTTAAATTTGTTTGTTCATTTTTAGAATCCATAAACATATTTCGTTACTCTCCCCAACACCGCTTTTCTTTCTAAGCCGCTACGTTAGGCACAATCTGTTTTGGAAAGAATATGGCGTTAGAAAGTGGACATACTTGACACTGAACTTTTCTCGCCTGAAAGAAAAAGAGAAAAAAAAAGAAATTGCACAATTTCCATGTCTTTAGCCACTGTCCTAAAGTAAAAATGAAGATTTTCGAAACAACCGGCTTTAAAAATAACTTTCGATTTCGCCCTTAATCTATATCCAACTTTTGAATACGTCAAGGCATCAATATTTGCACTACGGAAGTCTTGACAGAGGAAAAAAAGAAAAAAACGGATACGGTAGTTATGCAGCATCCGAGCTCGTCCACTATAACAAGCATTCGAAAGTAGAAAAAAGAGCTAAGCATGAGTGAGTGCAGTAGAAAATGTTGGGGTATTGAGATTTTGCATACTGATAAAACTCAGAGCAAAGAACTGCACTGAAATGAATTTATATGGATACTATTCTTCTACATAGGCACTAGTTTTTTCAATATACTTTCCTACCGCTTTTGAATGCTCTACTGCATAGCCATAAGCCGCTCTAACTCACTTGCCTTTGAAGCATGTCTTTGTATATCTGAACCATAGCAGGATTGCCAACCATAGGTCTAATCAACCATAGAGTCTAGTGGTAAACTAAGAAATTACACAAACACATTACTCATTTCCTGGTCATCACTTTCATATTTTTTAAGCACTTCAGAAATTTCATGACGTGCCGCTGCTTGTGCTTTTTTTGGCAAACCGTTCAACACGCTACAGATGTACTGGCTAAAATGTAAGTTGGGTGTTTTTTTCTCTTGTAAAGACGAAAGAGCTTTGACAATTTCTTGGTCAATGTCTGTATGTGCCTGGCTACCTCCAGGAGTATTCTGAGTCTTGTTACCTCCACTACTACCACATGGCTCTTGGGATGTTTTGCGCTTTCGTTCAGGCTGGATGGGAGCTAAAGGTGACATACATGATGATGAGGTTTCAGACTGCTGATTCTCCGCGGAGTTTATCTTAGCTCTTTTTGACGGCTGAAAAAGAGATTCTGCTGTCTGCTCAAACTCTTCTGAGCTCAATTCTATATGCTGAGTAAATTCGTCTTCATCATCAATTGAAGTATCTATCCTGGTCAAAGTTTCACTAACAGAAGCAATCTGCAGAGGCTCAGTCATGTTGTCCACAGTTTTTCTTAGCTGACCCGACTCTGTCATGAAGCTGAAAAGGTGGAAATACTTCCATGTTTTTCTGTTTACTTTTGCACCATCTCCACTTTTACCTTTTTCACTGCGTCTACACTTCATATAAGTATCTCTTAGAATGTCAAACTTTTTCTTCAAAATGTATGCAAGATTCTGAACAGGCAGTCCATAATCTGAAAACAAAATCCCGGATTCTGCCATGGCTGCAAAAGAGTTTTTCTTCTTCCTACAATCTTTGTAGTCTTCTCTAGAAGAATCCCATAGCCATGGATAGTTGATACAGGTGTTGACAAGGAGTTCAATGTCACTGTCAGACCATTTTATTTTGTCCTCCATGACGATAATGGTATCCTAGGGGTTTGCAAGGTACCAGCTGGCTTCAGCTCTGGTTCTTATGCCTAAAAAGAAAAAAGGGTACAGATTACACTATTATATTATTACATAATAACATATTTACATTATATATTGTAATATCAGTTGACTTATGCTGAGTTCCGACCTACTCACCATGGTAAGCAAACATGAAAAAAAAGTTAGCAAATCCGTTCCAACCTTCTTCTCCTTACCATAGAGTTACCATGACTATTGTTCCAACCTGACATTTTTCCCTTGATTTTAGTTACCATAGTAACTTTTTGTTTACCATGCTGCTCTGCAGGGTAAGGAGCTTACTATTGTAGCTTACCATGGTAACTGGGTTGGAACTCACTCGCCAGTTGCCTCTTAAAAAAATTTTTATTTAAAAAAAGTAATTGGTTTTAATAGGTTCCTATAAACTGGTGTTCTTTTAAAATATCTGAAATTAGCTAATAACCTTACTAATTATAAAATTAGCTACGGTAGAAAAAAAAACAACATATTGGTGTTAAGAGCTTCATATAAACTCTAGTTATAAATGTAGCACCACGGGTGCTGCATACCTCCCCCCTACCCCCCCCCTCAGCAACACCCCTGGCGCCGTCTGATTTATGCCTAACTACTATATTCATCGATTAATGTGATGGAGCATTAGATTTATGATTATGATGTCATCTCAAACCTGTGACAATTTTATAATTTAAGAGAGTCCTGTAACTTTTGAATTTGCTGAAACATTTATGGCCTTTTCTCCCCATCATATTTCTGTACTAGACTGATTGAGCTCTACTTCTACAAAGTCAGGTTACCTAAATAAAGGTGCAGTTTAGTTCCCACTGTAGTGTGGGGTACAGAGGCCCTACCAATAGAACTGGGATATACAGTAAGAAGTGAGCTGCTTATACCCTGCTTCTACTGGACAGTAGGCTATCTGTGCAACTTTACAGCCCAATTGACTAAATAAAATACAGTAAGAAAAAAGTTGTTTTTATCAGGGGGAACTAATCTACACCTTCTCATGTATCTCCAACGAATTTTTCTCTAATATTCTTGTGAAGTCAGCTTCTTCAGTTTTTTACCTTGATCTTGGTTGGTGGTTGTCGTTTTCTGAGTGATCTTTAAATATCTGCTTGTTCTTCAGCTACATCAACCATGCTTTGAACTACTTTTAAGGCTAAAATCTGACCAGATTTTTTTTCTGGCCAGAAAATATCAAACTCGATCTGATCGAAAAATCTGGTCAGAAAACAGTAAAATCTGGGAAAAAAATCTGGCCAGAATTCTGGAGACGAAAATCTGACCAGATTTCTGGTCAGTGAGAACAGCAATCTGGGCAGTGAGAACTTAGCTTAAGGTATGTCCTGGGATGGTATTTTGAATTACCTACCTCCACTCCTTCTCCTACTAAAGGGTCCTGAAATGTGCCTACATAACAGGTAGAACCTATTGAAATTTGACAAAACAAGTCTTTACCTTAATTTTCAGTTATTGGCTTCTTTTTCTCTGGCTTTAGTTCTGAAAATACAATCCCTGTTATTTGAGTATAATTTTAAGCCATATCAATGGTTTTTTTTTAATATAGGAAATGTATTTGTGTATCTTTAAAACCTTAATACTTGGGATTGAGCAAAGTTGTGAAGCTGAAAATTTTGTTGTTGTAATTCATTTAAGCAGAAAGATCTATTTTGCAAGGTTTCACTGAAGATCAAAGGTCAGGGCCCTCTAGAGGGAGGAGTGGAGGTAGGAACTTCAGAACACCTTCCCAGGACATACTTTAGCCTGTAGACCCATCTCTGAAAGTTTCATTTTCCTAACCTATCCACTTTCCAAGATAGCCAAAAGTAGCTTAAGTAGAATTTTATCAAATGCTGGAGCTATGCCCCTGATGGGAACAAGGTTAAAAAAAGAAATTTATCAATTATTCCCCCTTTGTTACTGTTTTTAAATATAAGAAAAAGTGCTATTACAACTAAATCCTAAAACATGTCAATACAACTGGAACTTTTAGATTCCTGAATTTATACTTTCTCAGCATGATAGTTGTCACTCAGACAATACCCCTCTAATTCTGATTGGGTAAATTTTTGACAGTTCATATCATTGACTTACATATAAAGTAAACATACTACATGATGCCTTTTTTATGCTCTTTCCAAATATAACAATAGTTTTTTTCAGAAATGAATTTTACCCCCACCTCTATATATACTAATTGAGGGTACATATTTGCACAAGAGGGCAGTGGGGGTAAATTTTATTTCTTATACAAATTAGAGATCATCTTGAAATCTACCCCCCCCCCCCTTCCTCTAATGTGCAAATAAATACCCTGAATTGGTATATAAAGCCTAGGGATGGGGGTAAGATTAATTTTGACAAAAATTATCATTATATTTGTTAAGAGCATAAAAAGCCCATCAAGTAGTATGTTTAGTTTATTTGTAAGTCAATAATATGAACTGCTGAAAATTTACCTCTGAGTGTCTATCAGATATATAATGGGTAGGCCTATTTACAATAGGCCTACAAAAAGAAAACAATAAGACCATAACAGTCTTCCTTTATAAAGTGTAATACACTTTATTGATTACATTACCATAGTTTTCTTCAGATTTATCTATGTCTTAAATAATATTTATTCAACAATTCCTTTGAAGTTCCTATATAGTCCAGGACCATATTTGGAACCACTAGGAGAGGGTGCATTGCCTGCACAGCATAGGCCTAAACAAGCTTATCAGGCAATACCACAAAGATAGCCCTTTTAACTACTAGTATTACCAACCCACATTTTAAACACATTTAAAAAAATACTTATTCCATAACTTCTTTGAAATCCCTTACAGCCTACAGTGATTTTTATGGGTACAGCAAACCTGTATTAGCAAAGGAACAATAAAAAATGGCCTATATAGTTCAGGACCATATCTGAACCATTGGGAGGGAGGTGCATTGTCTGCATAGCAATAGGCCTAAACAAACTTATCAGGCAATACCACGTAGATAGCCCTTTTAACCACTAGTATTACCAACCCAAAGTTAAATTACAGTCTAGGCTACTTTTTATAGTTCATTTGACTTATTTAAAAGTCAATCAGGCTTTTTATAACCTATAACTCACCAAATACTTCACCAGGCTTTGGAGCTGAAAATGCTATGTTAGGGCTAAAGGCTAAAAGAAGTTGTTTTTACTCACTCTGTCAGGTAGTTTTAGGTCTTGGGATTTTTTCCAAGATTCTTTGCACAAGGGAACACAACAGTATGGTCCTCCCATTGATGAGACTCGAAAAAGACTACAAAAAGTAGACTTTTGTTGTTATTTTCTTCTTTATACCTATTAGAGATGAGCGATTTTTACCAACAACATGGCTGCCACGAGTAGTTCTTTTTCTCTCCGAGGGTGGCGCTTCAAAAACGAATAAGGTCTATTGCACTTAAAGCAATAAGTCCTTTCTAGATAGAAAATTGTCGATGCTTTTTTTCTATAAGCATGAATTTAAAATATATATATTTCTTTTTAAGGAACTGTGGACCTGTAAGATTTTAATTCTAATTAATTTTAGCCGTATATTTTGGTATAGGCTTGCAAGATTTTCACTTTAATCAATTTTTTATCCATAAAATCTTGTATAATCAGAATAATTTAAGCATGAATAGGGAGAGATAGCCTAGGCTAGACCCCTAGGCTAAAGAGGTGGCAGTTTGGGATAATTATTTTTGTTTATTTCCAGCCTTGTGTTTTGAGCCTCAGTTTAGAATAAGCTGCTTGTTTTGAGAAATGTAATAACAATAAAGAAAAGGTTAAATTTTTTAAAGGTTTTCTTTTAGCAAGCCTATTATAAGGGCTCACAACTGGGTGAAAAATCCAAATTTGGTATTATTGATTAGCCCTAATGTCTATGAGTAGCTTTTTATTAAAGATCAAATGGTAGGTAAGTTCTTTTGCCCAACCTTTTCCTTTTTTCAAAAATTTAAATAATGTCTGATATTTTGTTGTTGTATATTTTGTATTTTCTGGCAATTTCATTTATTTATTGGGTAAAATTCTACTTTAGCTACTTTTGACTATCTCAGAAAGGGGTTAGGTTAGGAAAATGAAACTTTCAGGGATGGGTCTACAGGCTAAAGTTTGCTCCTGGAAGAGGTATTCTGAAGTATCTACCTCCAGTACTTCTCCCTCTAGAGGGCCCTGACCTTTGATGACCTTTAAAAATCTGTGAGTTATAGAAGTGAAACCTTGAAAAATAGATCTTCTGCTTAAATGAAGTATAACAAAATTGTTTTCAGCTTTGCAACTTTGCTCAATCCCAATTTATAAAGTTTCAAAGATATCCAAATACATTTCCTAAATTCTGGAAATAAAACATTGATATGGCTTAAAATTCTGCTCAAATAATTGAAATTGCATTTTCAGAACAAAAGCCAGAGAAAAAAAAACTGATAATAGAAAATTAATGTAAAATGTTGTTTTGTCAAAATTTCAATAGGTATATATAGACCTGTCATGTAGGCAAATTTCAGGACCCTCTAGAGGGAGAAGGAGTAGAGGTAGGTACTTCAAAATACCTTCCCAGGACATTCTTTGGCATGTAGACCCATACCTGAAAGTTTCATTTTCCTAAGCTAAACCCATTCCAAGATAGCCAAAAGTAGCTAAAGTAGAATTTTACCATTTATTGTATATGCTCATTGATTTAAAGGGAAATAAATAAAACATTGGGATACATACTGGCAGGGGTGTCCCAAGGGGGGGGGATATAAATACAAATTGAATAAAAAACTATTAAAAATTAAAATATGTCAAGGGCTATTAACCCACCCTGTAGCTTTCCTGTCCTAGGTAGGTCTCTGTTTTAATTAATTTCTTCTGTTTTAAAGCATTTTAGAGACATTCTAAGCCAACCATGGGCATATTGCTGTCACAATATGCCCAATTGAGCTGGTGGAAAACAAATAGAAAAAATAAATTTTCTTTTTTTTTATTATTTCAAGACTAAAATATCACAAAACTAGGCATTCACAGTGCTTGATTGTATTGTAAATAATTACAATCCCTGATGGAGTTTTGTTGATACCTGTCTTAAAAATAATTTGTCTAAAAAAAATATATTGTTTATGGGGCAGCAGTGAAAATGGCAGCAACTATGAGTTGAGTTTTTTTCAATAATTTTTTTTCAAATAATTGTTGTTCTCTGGTCACATTTTTTATTAAGTGAGCAACTGTAGTCAGATAAATGACTAGGCTAGCTCTATAACTGCTTCTAATTTTATTGAAGATAGTATTTCTTATTGGAGTATCTTGCATTGTTTTTTTAGTTGACATTACTTGTATCTCAGCTGAGGAGGCCAAAGCCAATTGGGGCTTCTCTAATGCTGAGTTTTCATCAGCAAGACTGGTTGAAATAACTGAAGCTAGTTCTTGCACTACTTCAGCTGGGCATTCATCTGGGGTCAATGAGAGTTTGAATGTTTGGGCATTAAAATGCACCCTTTGGTGTATCTCCTCCCCTCTCTAGCTTGAAGAAATATTTTCGAGGTGTAAAATTTTTTAATTTTCTTATGTAAATTCCCTGTTGCTTTACAATTACAAGGTAGTGAGAGATATGCCTCAAATGGTGAATTTAATGCACCTGTTTTAAAGTTTTAAATTATATTTTAAAGTTATTTTTGTACTCTCCCCCCAAAACAAAAGTCCTGGTGGCAGCTTTGGGATCTTACATCAATCACTACCTTCGCTCTCCTGTTGTTTCTCCCTCAGAACTAATTCTGTATTTATCTGAAGGCTTAATGAGTGTTAGGATGCTTTGGCATTAAAATCCAACCTTCAAGCCATCTCCCTCCCTCCCTAACTACAAAATAATCAGAGAACCACATTATAGAGGTTTAAAAAGAGTTCTTGTCCTTCTTTGTAAGTTAAAAGTGATTGGAACTCAATCCTACCAGAGTCTGTGTGGGGAGGGGGGGTATTTTCTGTGGTTTTTTTTTGGGGGGGGGGGAAACATCTAGACTCACACACACACCTACTCTCATATGACTTGTAGGTCCCAATTCTGCATACATGAAACAATCTAGTAGCACCCTAGATACACTGAGTGCCATCATTTCATAGTTCTAGGTATTACCCCCCCCCTGAAAAATACCCCATGGAAAATAAGGCTTTCCAAATTTGAGATTTTTTTTTCTGCAGGGGGAAGAAATTTTGGTACTTGTCTATTATATGCCACTCCCTCAAGTTTATGCTGTGTAAAACTTGAGAACTAACTGGTTTCTTTGATAGTTTTTTTTCAGCTCAGCATGATACAAGACAAAGACAAGTTACAGAATAGATAGGAAATATGTAATTTGGGCTAAATATTTGCACATAAGGGGGGGATAAAGCATTTGGACATTTTGAAGCCAGAAACAATTCTTAGTTTATAATATGCATAATAATTGTTCCTAACTCATTCTGCATGCTGACTTGCTATACCTTTCTCCCCCCCCCCCCCCAATCTGTTTATCAGGTAACCAAGAAACAAAAAAAGAAGCTGGTTTGTTCTCAAGTTTTAAGAATTTTAAACTTGAGTGACTGGCGTATAATACACAAGTATTTTCAGTGGGGGGGGGGGTCTATAGGGGAGGTAAATGCTGGCTGCCTATTTTACTAGCCTCTACTTTATATTAATGCTCCAATTCCATAAATTGTCTGGGGTATTATGGGTGACCACGCTTTTGTTCTAGGTCTCCCTGACCCCTATGGAAAATACATCCTCACTGAAAGGAAATTATTTCCAAAAATTCCCCCTGACACTCCCCCCCCCTGCAGAAACCTCACTTGCGGAAAATGTTCGCATGTTTTTCAAAAACAACTAGCCTACTATTTGTGAGAAATGGGCAAATTACTAAACTTAAAAGGCATGTATACTTCTACAATAGGGTTTATGATTATTTTTTATGGAAGGGGGGGGGTACACAGTAAACTAAAGAAAACACATCGAAAATTTGAAATTAATATCCACTCTCTTATATATTTAACCATTAGACCAGTATTTGTGGTTAATGATGTTATTTCGAAAGTAAAGATCAACATTAAACCCAAAAATGAACAGAATTTGTTCCATTTAGACAGGGGACTGCCCACTCCTAATCAACACCTCCACCTCTTGGTTGCAGAAACTTTGGAGAGTGCTCATTATATCAGAACTTGAGACTTCTAGTCCTTTTCTTGTGAGTCAAAATCAATTCTAAACCAACCATCTGGGGGGGGGGGTAAACGCCTGCTCTCAAAATTTTAAGGAACTTATTAGGGTGGTCATTATATCAGAAAAAGATACCTCTAGTCCTTTTATTATGATTCAAAAGTGACTCTAAATCAACTAGCTGGGGGGAGAGGGTAAATGCTCTGCCCCATATTTGTTTTGTTATTGTGAAAGTAAAGATTGATATTAAACCCAAAAATGAGCAGAATTTGTTCTGTATAGAAAGGGGACTGCCCACTCCTAATCCACACCTCCACCTCTTGGCTACAGAAACTTTGGAGGGTGCTCATTAGATCATAAATTGAGATCTCTAGTCCTTTTATTATGAGTCAAAAGTGATTCTAGACCAACCAGCTAGGGGGGGGTCGCCAGCCACCAAATTGGATAAAAACATGTTTTCTTCCAAATTATAGGGTTAACCATTTCATTGTTTAACCTGTTTTAGTGTTCCTATAACCTACAGAGTTGTTAGTTACTCCACATATTATTACTTCCTTAAATCAGCTTCTGTGTTTCCTGTTAGCTTCCGCTTTTGAATCTAATTTATTTATCTGAATATCTAAGTTCCTAGTTTTCTGAGAAACTAGCCATTAATTACATTCTAATGTCAAGTCTCTTGAAGTTTAAGCAAGTATAAGATAAAATGTCAGTCTGTCAGTCTTGCAGTCTGATTGTTGTGTACTTGTGAAGCAAATTTTAAGGTAAAAAACGTTTTAATTGCTGACTAAACTGTATTTTGGAGTATGGGGTCCTATATTTATAGGAAAATTACAATTTTATGCATTTTGAAACAGAATAATAAGTCAATTCTTTTAGTGGATATATTGATATCAAAATTTCATTTTCTAGACTTTTGCTTACCATTGAACTGAGTCGCTCCTGAGTTGAACTGAGTTCTGTTTTGGCCTTAAAAAACAAGAAAAAAAACACGTCACAAATTAATAAAGGCATGGTTGTCTTGTCAAGCCATCAGATAAATGCAGATTTAGTTTTACAGGATAGATGAGGGGAGGGTGGAGGTAGAAACTGATTTATAATACCCAGGGCTGTAACCAGAGGTACAAACGCATCAAAAATGTGAAATTGATATCCTTTCTGTAAAGAAGGGGGATTGCCCCTTCTTTGTCCAAATTCTTTCTCGTGTGGTTTTGTATTTCAATTTTCCTGATTAGAAATCAAGCAGGGCTTGCACTATCTCCGAATTTTCGGGTATTTCACCGAAAATCTTTGCGTCACCCCGAAAAAAAATTTGGCTCCCTATATCCCCGAAAATCACGCAATCACGGTGCCACCCCTAGTGATTTATCACCAGTGACTTTCCCTGCCTAAGATAACTTTGCACACTATAATTCTTCACTATTCTCTTGTTTGTTAATTTTCGACTCTTTTTTTACTTTGCATAAAAACCAGAAAGATACAATATGCAATTGCAAATATTGCAATATACACAGTTCTTCTTATGTTGGCAAAAAAAAAGTATTGTCTTTTTGAAACGAGTTTAAATTATTTCGAATGCAGTTTCCCAATTGCTATTTCTTACATCATTCATAGTCAAGAATTTTATTTTTCAAGTTGAATAGAATTATAGAACGCATTCACTAGAATACAGATTTAGCATTCAGTTGGATTTTGAAATTGATAGCCAACAGATTGTTTCTAAGGCTGAATTGTACGTTTTCAGAATTTTTTTTTCTTTTGCTGTTTTTAGATAAGATTTTCTTAATGTTTAATACTCAATTGTTGAACGCCTGACAGATTAAAAAATAATATAATCTTCTTTCTGAAAATTTTTTATCCCCCCCCCCCAAAAAAAAAACCTTCTATTGGAACAAAATTTACCTATATACTAAGCTATGTACAAGGTCGGGGAATTCAAGATTGAAACGGAAGTTACCCCAAAAATATAATTCATAAGAAAAATTGTAAATTATTACCTATAGGAGGGGGGGTATAGGGGGCTATCATTAAAAAATGATCACACCTCATTTTTTTTTATTGAAACCTTGGATGTCGAAAAGATAATTATTTTTTTCATTTAAAGTGGAGATGGAAGAATATAATATCAAATTTTCTTGGACACCTTTGAAATATTTTGATAGACCCAGGGCCACCCAATAGGACTTGTTCATTGTCTTGAGTATTTTGCGATTATTCATAGACTACTGGCCTAATTTAGCTTTTGTGTGTGCTCCCTTTTAATTAGACTCTTTGGAACCGTTCTACAGCACTATCACCGGTTTCCCCTCGGGATAGGATCCCTTTCTTAATATGACATTGGGGCAGGTCTCATTGCATGAAATTTCTCATATGAGTTTCTAAGTGCCGCAAAATTCTTTTCAAAACTGACAAATGACAAATCTAGATCAAGACACAGAAAACTAGCATTAACCTTGTACTAGGCTTCAACTGCAATATTATTTAAAGAAGCGGCGAGGAAGTAGCTCCTTGATGAATCCCTTTACAGGACATGATTTTAGTAAAGGTAATTTTCAACACACGCGGGTGACTAGTCTTAGTCTTCACATTGCTTTCGATACAATCTGCCAAAAGGAGCGACTTACCGACTAATCAAGACCCCGATTAGACGCCTCAAAAACCGCTACCAGAAGACCAGAGTTGAATGCTCACTTACAAAACCAGCTAGTACAACGGAATCCCAGTCCGATTGTACCCTAAGCAGAGATTCACCGTGGGGGGAGGAGTTTGTGATATAGCAGCCCCCCTTTTTAAGGGGCTTATTTAACCATAACCAGATCCCGACTCTTTAATTTAGTCGAAGACGGTCCATGTCGTATTTTCACTATTGTGGAAAGAATTTTATATTTTCAGACTTCTCTATAAAAAAATGGCTAATTTTGATATTCCTCGGCTTTAGTCGCATATCCAATTAGCGACGAGTCCGGCAATTTAAATTAAACCAGGTTTAAAAGGGACTAGATTGAGAGAAACTTGTAGTTTTTCAAAACTTGAACATATGAATGTCGCGGGAGCAACAAATTAGTTTTGTCCTGGAATTTCTTTTTTATGTTTATTATATTTTTTTTCTATGTCTTCGATTTCAGTATGTTGCAGGAAAGTGGTAAAGGTCCAACGTCTTGTTTTTGACAGAAAGTGTGGTCATGCTCATAAATATGACCTTAAATTTTGGAAAACTGGATACTATTTGTGCCTTAGGACAAAACCATGATTAAAGCTTATCGTTGAGCTGTAGCTAACATTGTGTGAGATGAAATGGAGTTTACAGTCTATGTCAGAGATCTATCTGAGGTTGTTCCAACAAGATTTAAAATTTTCCAACCCTAATTCTGCCTCCGAGTGGAAAACCCCATTCAATCTTGCATAAGTTCCAAATTGAAGTTGGAGTAATATCAGTTGGAGCAATATCGAATTGAAGTGTCTAAGATGGGCATCGGTTCCCTGGCCCCATCGCCAAGATGTTTGTTTCCAATGATAATTGGAATAACTTGTAGGTATATTCCCACGGTTCCAAAAGTGGTGAAACAAACTTTTACTTCACATTACTGTTTGTGATTTTGGTTGAATATGCTGTTTCATTTTCAGCATTTAGGATAGAAGAAACGTCCTTCCCAAAATTTAATAGTTACCTTATTGCTAAAGGAATTGACGTGATCAATCTAATACTCCTTGACGCGCTTATACAATAAGGCATCCGTTTTTAGTTCATGCGATGCACCATTTTCAAAATACTGACAATTTCATTTTTGTGGCACATATCAGAAAGAAATATAGCCAAGCTATTGAACTGATCCAAAACAAGCTAAGCCCTGAGTCCTGATTCAGGGGAGCAAAATCCTGATTCAGCGGGAATTAAACAAGCAGAAGACATGAAGTGGTCCCTCCAATATCCACCTTTCTCTCTCCCTGTCAAATTTTTGGTAGACAAGTAGACATATAAACAAGAGAGGTTAAGTGCAATTAAAAACCCATTCTAAACCTGTCTTTTTGAAGGCTAAAAGTTACCCTCTTGGTGCACCAATGCGTTTAGAGAACGGAACAACCAAAAACCATTCAATGTCTCCTAATTTTTTTATGGTACATAATGTTCTTCTACCTTCCTAACATCAACTTTTTTTGGCACAAAGGCAGGCATGTGCAGCCTTCTTTTAAATCAAAACATGCAATGATTTTCAATGTATATAGTTTCAGTCAATAAATGAGTCCGTGCACCCTCAAACACATCCCACTCATTGTCTCATCAACTTTTATACAGAACAGTGGGCATGTTGAACCGTCGTATAAAGCGAAATCGTACAAGAATTTTCAATGTGCATGATTGGCGGCACGGTTTTGGCACGCAGCCCCTCAAACGCCACCCCCTCCCTATATCAAACAGTTTTAAAGAACAATTACATACATTTTCGTTCACTGAGCATAGAACAAGAATATTGGGTAAATGAGGCATGGCAATGAAAATATTCAGTTATATTCTGCTCTTCTACTTTTCAACAAAAGTGCTTAAACATAATTGAAGTCTCATCTAATCCGGATAAGACTGTCCAGTGAAAGTCCATTTTATAGAAGAGACAAATGTTAGATTGTTCTTATTGTTCTGAATTACATTTGCTGAGGCAACTTTTGTTGCCTTCTTTTTTCTTTTTTTTTCTTTCTGCATAGATGATAAAGGATAATTTTAATAGCCAAAGTAACTGTCGGAAGATAGGCGTGAAAAAAAGAGCCGATAGTCTGACCAGGAAAGAATATTCGATAAGCTGTTTAAGTGATATCTGGTCAAATAATATGACTGAGAAGTTGTTTAAATGGAGGATCTCCCCCCCCCCCCTCACTTTCCTTTTCCGAGCACGGTGCTTCAAGCTAGACATCAAGGGGATACTACAAATGCGTTATCACATTATTAGCTGATATCTAAAAAAGTTCAATAAAACTGTTTAAATAAGATCGTTATCACAATAGAAATTGGTCTATGGGTACTACATTGAGATGAATCTTTACTATTTTTATAACTGAAGCGATGATACTGTCGAACACCAAGTCAGGCATTAGACCACAAGAAAAAAATCTTTTACTGCATTAAAGTTAGGTGGCAGTAAAAGTTTCGGACTACCAATCACTAAGTACCAGCCCCATATATCATCAACTTTCTTTAAGCATTTCTTTTTAACATTATTAACGGCTTCACAGATTCTGGAAACAGAAAAAGACACTACGAAACACTGACACTCGGTACAATCAGCTTGCCTTTTTTCCTATTTCTAATTCTAAGATATTCAAGCAGAGGATCCGACGCAGAGAACTCAGAAAGAGAGTAGTTATTCCACTCATCCTCTGAAGGGTATTTGAAGGGTCCCTAGGACCACTTGGTCTCTTGTATTTCGTCGATAGTTAAAGTGTTAAATGTTATACATAAGTCAATATAACAACTTGGCATGGAAAATCATAGGCAGCGCGCTAGCGCTGCATAAGTAAAAAACGATGTGGCCACAATGTGTTTTTTGTTGTTTTTTTTCTCCGACAGGCACTTCGTATCGAAGGAGTTGTCGTAAAAACTTCGAAAAGGGCTCATTCGATTGGAAATTGGAGTGGCAAGGGCCCTTTTCGTTAGTTAAACGTGATTGGAGAGCAACTAGCCGCGCGCCCCCCCCCCGCCCATCATTCCCCCAAACACATCCAATCAAAATCTTTAGACAGCGATTCTGTTCTGCGTAGTTGATTTTCAAATAGAAAATATGTTTTTGAGGAGGACACTCCCCCAAAACCCTCGGGTCAAGGGTTTTAAGTTATGCCCTGAGGGCATATAAGTTTTTATAGAAAGTGTTGTCGTAGAAACTTCAAAAAAGGCTCATTCGATTGGAAATTCAAAGGGCTAGTGCCCTTTTTAATAGTCGAAAGTGATTGGAGGGCAACTAGCCCCCCTCCCCACGCTCACTATTCCCCCAAACACATCCCATCAAAATTTTGAAATAGCCATTTTGTTCAGCGTAGTTGATTTCCAGATAGAGAATATGTTTCTGAGGAGGACACTCCCCCAAAACCCTCAGGACAAGGGTTTTAAGTTATGCCCTGGGGGCATATAAGGTTTTTTATAGAAGGCGTTGTCGTAAAAACTTCAAAAAGGCTTATTCGATTGGAAATTCAAAGGGAACTTCTCCCCAGCAAAACTATTTTGCCAACTAGCTGGAAAGAAACATTGCCGCAGAAAACAATTCATTTTCCAACTGGTTGACTAATAATTTACCCCCAGCAATACTTAATTTTGCCAACTAGCTGGAAAGAAACATTGCCCCAGAAAACAATTCATTTTCCAACTAGTTGACTAAATTCCCTCAAAATATTGCTCTGTTCTTCTGTGGTCTGATCAAGCCTTTTTTACAGAAGAAAAGAATTGTGATTCAAGTTCTGCAATGTGTGGTTGCTGCAAAAAGTATCTAAAAGCTGAAATCAAGATCTGCAGGCTCTTGAAGATAAGGTAAATACTGTAGTGTTTGGTAATAATTAAATTAAAAAAACAAGTTTTTTTAACTGAAAGTAAGGAACGACGTTAAAACTTAAAACGAACAGAAATTATTCCGTATATGAAAGGGGCTGTCCCCTCCTCAACGCCTCGCTCTTTACGCTAAATTTTTTTATTGTTTAAAAAAATAGAGTTGTGAGAAAGTCAAACTTTAGCGTAAAGAGCGAGGCGTTGAGGAGGGGACAGCCCCCTTCAAATACGGAATAATTTCTGTTCGTTTTAAGTTTTAACGTCGCTCCTTACTTTCAGTTAAAAAAAACTTGTTTTTTTTATTTAATTTTTGAACGTTTTTGAATTAATGCATGTTTTGATTTTGGCTCACCGTACATGAATAATTAAAGCAAAATTTGCATATTATATTTGGTTAAATGGCTTTCTCGAAACTTGTTTAATTTTATTTACGAACGTTTTTATTAGTAATAAATATACGTAACTTAGAATTAACTTACGTAACGAACTTCTATATTCATAAATTTTTAACACGTATATTAGGGGGTTCGCCCCTAGTCAATACTCTGCTCTTTAAACTATAGTTCGAATTTTTTTTCCAGTTCATTAAAAATGATCTCTTAATCACAATCAGTTGATCAGTTGAAAAACTTTTTTTTTTTTTTTTAATTCCTGATATTTTTATTTAATAATGCTGGTAAATCCGGCGCCCCCGGCCTAGCACTGTCCCTTCCCCCCTGTAACCTTCCTTCTTGGAAAGATCCGTCCCTATAGCCCCCGACCCTCGCCGTCCCCCCCCTACCAGAACAAATCTCCTCTGAAAAAGTCTGTATACTTCCCAATAACCAAAACTATATGTTAACATTGAGTAAAGTTCATAACTTTCAGCCCTCCCCCTGGGGACTTTGGGGGGATCAAGTCATCCTAAAAGACATTTTTATCATATTTTCGACCATGCTGAACAAAATGGCTATCTCAAAATTTTGATCGGGTGACTTTGGGAAACAAATGAGCGTGGGAGGGGGCCTAGTTGCCCTCCATTTTTTTTGGTCACTTAAAAAGGGCACTAGAACTCTTAATTTCCGTTCCAATGAGTCCTCTCATGATAATCTAGAACCATTGGGTCGATACGATCACCCGTGGGGAAAAAAAACAACAAAAAAACAAACAAACAAATAAACACGCATTCATGATCATTGTTCGGACGAACAATGCATAACTCTTCATTTTTGCAGATAAGTTCTTGAAGATTCCGTATGAGGGTCTCTGATACGCTGACTCTGATGGTGTGATTTTCATTAAGTTTGTAGAACTTTTAGGGGGTCTTTCCCACTTTTTTCTAAAATAAGCCAAATTTTCTCAGGCTTGTACCTTTTGATGGGTCTGATTAAACTTAATGAAACTTATATATTTGAAATCAGAATTAAAATCTGATTCTTTTGATGTATCGATTGGTATCAAAATTCCGTTTTTTAGAGTCTCGGTTACCATTGATCCGGGTCGCTCCTTACTTACAGTTCGTTACCACGAACTGTTTGATAAGCTTTTTGTGTTAGGATGAGTTGGTTAAGATGAAGTCCCTTTATCAGAGGCAACACTATAGCCTTGCCTATAGTAAAGGCCATATGGCTCAAATGTTTTGTTATTATTATTTATTTGTATTTTTTTCCCTAGAGGCACTTCATATGGAAGGAGTCGTTGCATAAACTTCAAAGGCAGTTCATTTCAATGGAAATTGAGAGTTCTAGTGCCCTTTTTAAGAGTCCAAAGTAATCAGGGGGCAACTAGCCCCCCCCCATGCCCTTTTTTCCCAAATGCATCCAATAAAAATTTGAGGTATCATTTTTGTTAAAAATTGATCAAAGATCATATAACAAAAACTCTGGGGTCAACACCTCCCCCCCTCAGGGCTTGAGGGCAGGCATTGTAAGTCATGCCCTGGGGCAATATATGGTTCTTATGGAAGTAATCCAAAAAACTGAGATAACAATTTTTTTTAAATGGTTCAAACATCATATAAAGAAAACTCCAGGGTTGACGCAACCCCCCAGGGCCCGACTGCAGGCATTTTAAGCTATGCCCTGGGGGAATATATGGTTGTTATGGAAGAAATGCTTGTAAAAACTTCAGAGAGGGCTCATTTGAATGAAAATTGAAAGTTCTAGTTCAGTTTTGAGAGTCAAAAGAGATTGGAGGACAAATAGCCCCCTCCCCATGCCCCTTTTCCCAAAATGTATCTGATGAAAATTTTGAGATAGCCATTTTGTTAAAAATAGTTCGAAGGTCAGATAACTAAACTCTGGTGTCGACACAACCCCCCAAGGGCCCGGGGGCAGGTGCTGTAAGTTATGCCCTGGGGGTATATATGGTTCTTATGGAAGGGATGCTCGTATAAACTTCAGAGAGGGCTCATTGAATTGGAAATTGAAATTTCTAGTTCATTTCCTCGGAGTACAATAAAGATTGGAGGGCAACTAGCCCCTCCGTTCCACATCTTGTTCTTCCCCAAACCCCTCCAATAAAAATTTTAAGGTGACCATTTTGTTAAAAATAGTTCAAACATCAGATATTAAAACTCCGGAGTCGACACAACGCCCCAGAGCCCAGGGACTGGCGTTGTAAGTTATACCCTGGGGGCATCTATGGTTCTTATAGATGGGATGCTTGTATAAACTTCAGAGAGGGCTCATTTGATTGAAAATGGAAAGTTCTAGTTCACTTTTAAAGAGTTATAAGAGATCAAAGAGACTATTTTTCCATGACAATAAATAAAAGTTCAAATAGGGATAAAATCCCTACCGGATCTAATCTAAGAAGGTTTTAGATCCGGATCTGAGAAGGTCAAAGAGACTAGCTTCCGTTTTTACTTTGGAAAGAATAAGATTATTAAACAATATGTAGTTTTATTTTATTTTGTATATAAATTATTGTTTTTAACTGTTTTAGTTTAGTTTTTCTACTGATTACGGTCACTGCATATGTGACCCAAATATCTAGTATTTTTGTGAAATTGATCACTGTGTATTAAAGGATTTTATCCCTATTTGAACTTTTATTTACTGCCATATTGCCCAAGATTGTTCTTGTTGTGCAACCACCTAGGGCCAAACGAAAATTAGGTTGCCCTCGAGTTGGTTGGGAGGGTGTCGTAAAGAAAGGTTTAAGGGTAATGGGGACTTCTTGGCAGGGTTTAAAAAGGGAGGCTGGATGGAGGAGGAGCGTCCTTAGAAGTTTTGGTTTCAGGCTGCTTGGTGCTTTTGTTGATAGTAGTATTTGTATCTGTCTGAAGGGTCCCCCATCCACTGGAAAAATAATGAAAAGGATAAACTCTCTGATGCTTGCCCAAAGGCCTTGGGATATTTGTTGCCACTCAAAATCAGTTACTTATCGCACGGCCTCTCCCAAATCTCAGAATGAGTTTCAGCTGCGAGTACTTGTTCTATCTTGCTGCTACTGGAGTTTCATTTTAAGCAAATATTTTTAGCATTCTCTTATGAATCTCACAACTGATGCCAAAGGATCGATTATTGAAGAAACCTTAGTGGAGACAATATTTAACACTTAAAACAACTGTTGAAGAGCCCATTTAACAAACAATCATAGGAATTACTGGTTAGAAATGAGGATTTGAAATGAAAGTTGTATATTTATGAGTATTCTAAGCAGCTACATTTTCATTCAGAAACTTACCCATTTGTTCCATCATCAAATTGCAGTATTGGAGGTGGTCTTGCCGGCTTTGGCCTACCTCCCAGGTTTACTGGAAACTGTTATGGCATTGTGAAGACATATACTACTACAGTTGGGTTTGGTCCTTTCCCTACAGAACAAATCACTATAAGTCTTTATTGGTCTTGTTTTATTAATATTTTTCATGTTATTTTATTATTAATATATATTATTATATTATTCACGATATTTCAATATATATATGTATATATATATATATATATATATATATATATATATATATATATATATATATATATATATATATATATATATATATATATATATATATATATATATATATATATATATATATATATATTATTTTTCTTAATATTATTTATTTATGTAATTGTATTATTTTTGCACTATTATAATATTATTTTTTTTGCGCTTTAATTTAAAAAGAAAAACTTTCCACAAAGAAGTCTTTCAAAGAATAGTAAGCAGCTAAAATAAATCTAAGACAATTACAAAAAAAAATCAATTGTTATTTCAACCCAAAAAGAGGAGAAATCACTATCAGTAAGTGAAAAAGACCCATGATGAAAATAAATTACCAAGACCTAAAATAAAAAGAAATTGTTTGTTTTGTATCCTAAAATTCATTTGTAAAGACTGGCCTATATATCAACTTTTATAATTTGTAACAATCATAGTTGAGTTGTAAAAACATTTGTCATCTAGTCGGAAAATTTGGCCCATCTGTATAAGTCAATATATATATATATATATATATATATATATATATATATATATATATATATATATATATATATATATATATATATATATATTATTTTTCTTAATATTATTTATTTATGTGATTGTATTATTTTTGCACTATTATAATATTATTTATTCTATAATGACATAATGATCTATTCATGTTATTATTATTGCTGTTTTTTGGGATATCTCCAAACCGTTTGTTGGATTACGCAAGTTGCGAGATTATGCAATCCAATTTGTTGGATTATGCAAGCTACAAGATCATACAAGAATCGTTTTTAAGTAATAAAATGTAAAAACTATATTGTTAACTAATTTATTCAAAGTCAAGCATATATATTTTTTTTTATTTCGCTCTATTCTGTGCATTTGCTACCAAACTATGTAAGTCAGAAGCATGGAGCTTTTGCAGAATAATTTTGGAATCCGTAAAAATAAAATTAAGAGAATTTTGCCTTTTCTTAAGTAGGAAATGTGATGCTATGATAACAAGCATCCGATTGTTGACAGTCGAGACCAATCTTTATGAGGCGTGAAGACTGAAGTTACTAACCTTAGTGAGTCGAGGAGGGCGATGCAAGCCTCTATTCGCAGGGGTTGAAGGTCCTAGCCTGTTGTTGGCTAAACGGTCGAGAAGAGGGAGGACTTCTTTAAATTGTCTATTTCTTAATTATTGTAGGTCACTTATTTCGGGGGAATGGTTGTTAACTGGTTGGATGAATGTGGCAGTGGACTTTATAGTCCAAACTGGTGGTGCTAATTTCCGTTTCATGGCCTATTTTTGTGCTTTCTTAGAAAATCGGACAAACGCTTCTGGAGCAAGGATATAAGTTTGGTGTCAATACTGGCAGGCGAAGACGCTGTGGATGGTTAGATCTTGTTGTGCTGCGTTATAGCAACTTCATTAATGGTTATACAGGGTAAGGTGTTCTTCACTAATTTTTTTA
Source organism: Artemia sp. Qi Xiang Cuo (assembly GCF_049724085.1). Taxonomy (NCBI): domain Eukaryota; kingdom Metazoa; phylum Arthropoda; class Branchiopoda; order Anostraca; family Artemiidae; genus Artemia; species Artemia sp. Qi Xiang Cuo. The sequence continues at coordinate 29,157,183 of NC_142806.1, forward strand.
AGTCCCATTGTTGCGCATTTCTTTGTGCTCCTTTATTGCCTATTTCTGATACCAGCATGAAAATTAAAAACGCTTAGACATGTATCCTCATCAGGGAATGCCATGTAGTCCTAATAAAACAATTAAATTTTGACTAAGAGTGCTAAGATATTACACTATACTTATTATTTATAACATATTAATTTAGATTTTTTTAAATCATTTTAATTAAAAGTGATTCTGAGTTAGTAAGTATCTTCTTTACTTCTCTTTGTTAAATAGTTTTATTCGAGAATCTATTCAATAGCTAATGTCATGCAGTCCTAATAAACAATTAAATTTTGACTAAGAGTTCTAAGATATTACACTATACTTAATTAATTATAAGATATTAATTAAGATTTTCCTCAAAAACTATCTTAATTGAAAGGGATTCTGAGTTAGTAAGTATCTTCTTTACTTTTCTTTGTTAAATAGTTTTACTAGACAATCTATTTCAACTGATGTTTGTATATATTTTTAAGCGTTTTCTAATGGTATAATAACAGTGGCGATTCTAGGCCTGGTCAGGCCCAGCACATGATTAAAGTAATTTTTTTTTAATTTTTACACTACTATTAATTTACTTTATTGACTAAGGATTGTCACAATTGTAATTTTCGTATACCTTGCCTCCCAGTTTATGAGGCCTAAGACCGTTACTTGTTTATCAGCTGACGAACCTATATATTTATATATAAAGAACAAAAGAAGAAACAAGCCAATCGCATAATTAATAGCTCAAACTTTCTAGAAGACTCTCTAGTAGCTCTACACGTTTTGCTCTTTATATGTTCTGAATATTCCTTATAATTATTTGAGCCATAAACCAACCACAAAAAAATTGAAAACATAAACAAAATTATGCAAAAGACAACGGTTAAATGTTGTTTTGTAGATAAGTAATTTAAAATCCCTTTTAAGGTTACTCATTGCTTTTCAAATTACTGTAATGTCAAATTACTGTAATAATATCCCCCCCCTAGAAAAATCATGCTGTATTGAACTAAGCACCTAAAGATCCTTTATATTTTTTGTGTCCTTTAGTAAAATTTAGGCAAATTGCAATTAAAAGTATAAAAACATTAAGAGCATCTTATTCAACCCTTGAAAAAATATATTTTTTATAGCTCTGGGTAGGCTGCGTAATCTTTGAACTTATTTTTGATTGGTTAATAAGGTTTAGAACCCACCTTTACCCTTTATGATTTTTTTTAAGAAGTTATAAATTTTGAAGAAGTCTAAAAATTTTGGCTTCAAGTCAGCGAGAAGAAGATAAAAAAAAAGATTAAACAAGTTAACACATACTAGAAAATATAAATAGGTAAACAAATATAAATTTTATATAGTAAATAGAGTGGGTGATTTTTTTAATCTTTTTGTGTAATTTTTTATCATTTTTTTTTCATTAAGTAGTGCATCTTCTTTTTTTGTAGGCTGGCAATTACCAAGTTGGACATATTGGATACATTTAATGAAATTAAAGTTTGTGTTGACTACAAATGGATGGTAAAATTCTGGAGTTCTTTCGCTACAAGCTACAACCTTGTGTAGTTTGTTTTGTTTCTTTGTCAGTCTATCTTGGCATAAATTCCGTTAGGATAGTTCTCAATTAGTATAACTATTATTTCAGGTCTAATTTCTAGAACTACCTCTGACTGTCTACGAAGTAATATCAAATGATATTTGTGAAGTAAGTGCCCTTGCCTAGTTTAGGCGTTTTGTGTAGCAACGATTCTTGAAGACGGTATTATTTCGTTCTTTCCATTTTTTCCTCTTTTTTTCTTTTTTTTTCCTTTTTTTTCTATGTGGTGTTAGTGCCATGGCTCTCAGCTTGAAAGTACCATGTTTTGCCAAACCGAAATTGAATCCGGTTATATCGAAAGAGTTATTGATCGACGCCGTTCCACTTTCAGAAAAAGTAATTGGGAGTGGGAGGGCTTGTAAGGTTTCCGTAGGTCTTTTTCACGGGGAAAAAGTAGCCTTCAAAATGTATGTAGGAATTCGCGGTAATGTCGAGTACGAGTCAATTATTCTAAAAGAAGCTGCAGCCATTTGTAAAGCAAGTCATGAAAATGTTGTTGGAATTAGGTTTGTATGTGTGAAGGAAATGACCCTAGGCCTCGAATACTGTGAAAAAGTTTTGACAGATCAAGATGGGAGTCCACATGTCTTAAATAGTGCCAGACAAATGCTTGGTTTCATGTCCGTCTTGTGTAGTGGAGTTAGTAGGGAAATTCTTCCTCCCTTATTTAGTTCAATGGCTTGCCAGATTTGAGAGGGGCTAAGGTATCTTCACTCAATAAATATTATTCATGCTGACCTAAAATCAGCTAACGTTTTGGTAACTCAAAATAAAGAGGACGATGACTCTTGCATCTTTAAACTATCAGATTTTGGAGAAAGCCGATTTTCGCTTGCAACATCAGTAATTACTTCAACTACGCAAGATCAGTCTCAGGAAAATGGCGGTGGTACAGTGTGTTTTTTGAGCCCGCAAAGATGCGATGGCAAACGTCCTACCTTGGCTTGTGACGTCTTTTCTTTTGGAATGTTTTTGTATGAGCTGTATGATTTCACGATCAAATTTCCTTTTAAAAAAGATGGCTTTCCTGTCGACCTGATAGTCGATGAAATTCGCAGTGGAATTTTACCCTGTCATGAGAACATGTCAAATCCCTTAAAAGAAATTTTTTTGAAATGTTGCGAGTTTGACCCAAACAGTCGTCCCACAGTCCCCGAACTTTGTAAAATGTTGACTGCCCTTGGCCAAGAAGCTTTCATACAGCCAGATAGTTCTGTCGATTCCCTGGACAGAAATGATGATTCCACTCATGAAATTTTGTCCATTTCAGACCTACCATTCACTAACAATAGTCAACCTGGATCTCTCTTGGAATTTTTTGATCCAGGTCTATCTGATTCTCATTTAAAAAACAATTGTCAACCTGTTTTTTCTCTCTGAATTTTCCGATCCTGCTGAATCTGATTCTCAATCAATGGTTTTTAAAGGTATGGTTGGCGGTAAAAGATCCCGCTGTGGTCAAACGCAATCTTCCGGGACTTACGAACCTAATCTGGAACCATCTCCAATTATCTTAGATGCTGTTGCTGGCTGTGCACTTAGAAATTTTGGCATCACACCACTAAAAAAAAATTCAGATTCGTAGCATTACAAGTATTCTAAAAAAAGAAGATGTTTAGTAGTTTCAGGCACAGGGAGCGGAAAATCAATTTGCTATCAAATTCCATCCGTTATGGCAACCGGTATTACTCTCTTAGTTGTCCCATACATAGCACTGCGCAAAGATCAAGTTTATTTTTTACTTTCCCATGACATCAATTCCTTTGCTCTTGGAGAAAAAACTACTGCTGTCGAGTTCGACCAACAACTCACAGCCATTTCAGATCTGTCCGAAAGTAAACCAGTAATCTTGGTAGGTACTCCAGAAACTTTTATGGGCCGGGAAGGATCGTTAGGGTTCGTTCGAAGACACAGACCTCTTTTAGATAGACGACTGAAATTAGTAGTTTTCGACGAATGTCATCTTATTTACGAGTGGTGTGGCTTTAGAAACTCCTTTTTGGAATTGAAGACCTTGAGAAGTTGTTTCACTCAAGCAACTTTCCTCGTATTGACAGTAAATCTCTTGCCCAAAGATGAGAAGCTGATTATAGAAGAGTTTCTTCTCAACCCCTGTGTAGTTCGGATGTCGGTTGATAGGCCAAATTTCTGGCTGGAGATTTCACACTACTACCCCCCATTAGGTTCAGTAGGTAGCGCGGATTGGGTTGAAAGTTGGTTCAAGATTGCCAAGGGAATTGTTGAAACAGTTAATGGACAGTTAGCCATAGTGTTTTTCTCGTATGCGCGGGAGGCCAATGCTGCATGTTCGGCCATTTCTAATTTAGGAGTCAAGGCAGCGGCGTTCACTGGAGAATGCTAATCACTGGATAAAAATCATATTCATGCTGCTATGAGAAATGGGGAGATTGAAATACTATGCGCCACAACTGCGTATGGTTGTGGCTTGAATCTCCCGGACGTCCGCTGTGTTATTCGTTTTGGTTTGCCCAAAAATATGTCGTCTTGGACGCAGGAGCAAGACAGAGCAGGACGCGATGGACAACCTGCTAGGGCAATTATTCTCTTAAATGAAAAGTATGACATCAATCGCTGTGTATTCTGGCTTGACAGATTATCTGATGAGGAAAAAAAACAATGTTTTCTGACTTTGTGGATGTTCTGAAATACGCCTATTCTGGCTACTCTGGTCTCTGTCTTCGTAAATTTCAGGTAGAATACTTTGGCGAAAGCTTTGCCCAGGATGACAATCAAGGCTGATGCCAGATTTGTGACGATCGGAGTCTTCACGATGTTACCGGTGAGATTCGTAAAGTTGTCGACTGCTTGAAGCTGTTTTATGAGAGGGGGATTTCATCTGTTTCGGAAATGCACATAACTTTTTTTCTCGTAGGCAGGTCGGACAAGTGGCTGCGGGAACATTTGGTTGATGCAGATTACAGTGCATACCCTTATTATAGTTTCGTTGGTGTTAAAGGCCAGCATGTACTCTCAGGACTGCTTTGTCGCTAGGTATCGTAACGATTGTCTTGCGTGAAATGTTTTTTGGTGGTAGGAGGGAAGTCCGAAAAATTTTTCGTGTGGAATGTCTCTGCCAGGTGTGATTAAGCTCCCCATGGTCCTGTACTTAAAGAGTGCTTTTTCTGTCTGTACCTCACTCACGTCATCTAGAAAGCCGAGAACAGGCGTCGCTGACAAAGTTGTGGCCGCAGTTCAGTCAGGAACATGGAAAAATGCTACACTAGGCATGCTCAAGTATCCTGGTTTTACCAAAAACTCAGGTGTTTCTGAGGTTCTCTTTGTTGACGACGTGAATATGATGGAGAGAATGACTATGTTTTCCTGGTGGGTAATATGAAACTAACAAGGAAGGTAGGCAAGCCCGAGTTTAAGAAAGTAGTTACACTTCCGAATGAAGAATCTCTTATTGGCGTTTTCGTCCGTGTCAATGAATGCGCTTGGGTCAAACAGTGTGCATTAGCCAATTGCGAGTTTTCTCTTCAGAATGGTTTTAGCAGAAACACTTGCCTCAAACATCCATACGAGCCACTGAAAAACAAATCCTGTCATTGTCAAATAGCTTTCGTATGTCCTGTCGAAAAACAGGATCGTCAACAGTGGGTCATTTCTTTCAGTGATGATGAGGGACGACTTCACTCTTACGCACGGCCACCAGAAAACCGTCTAGTCTCTAGGGTTCGTTCTGACATAGTTGGTGCTGTAGCACGTGACCCAACATTAACAGTTTCAGAGATTCACAAAGGGGTTGGCGTTGGCTACATTTTAGATGAAAGGAATTTAGCTGCAGTTAATTTGGACCACGTCAGGAAGGTTGTTGATGCTATGCGGAAGGGGCCCGAGACTCTTCCTCGATTTCTAGAAACTTTTAACGAGGCTGTACTTAAGTCTATACCGTTAAATCAACACGACGACGAACAGATCAATTTTGAGATGCAGCAGGCCACTCAAAAGTACCTACGTTTTTTCTCTTTGGATCCCGGCAATTTTGTTTGTCTTATTATGTTCGAAATTCAAATCGATGTCCTTGCTAAGGCTGATTTTTTTATCCCTGATGTCACCTACCCTGGGACATTCCACCCTTTCAAATACCTATTGGATGTCGTTGTATACGATAGCGAAATTTTGCAATACGCTACTGTTGCGTGGGTGCTCATGTCCAATTTGCATAGAGGTTCCTATAAGAGAGCTTTTGGAGTTCTGTTTGATGAAGTGAAGTAGAAGCATCCAGACTACTGTCCAGTAAATCCTGTCATTGTCAAATAGCTTTCGTATGTCCTGTCGAAAAACAGGATCGTCGACGGTGGGTCATTTCTTTCAGTGATGATGAGGGACGACTTCACTCTCACGCACGGCCACCAGAAAACCGTCTAGTCTCTAGGGTTCGTTCTGACATAGTTGGTGCTGTAGCACGTGACCCAACATTAACAGTTTCAGAGATTCACAAAGGGGTTGGTGTTGGCTACATTTTAGGTCAAAGGAATTTAGCTGCAGTTACCTTGGACCGCGTCAGGAAGGTTGTTGATGCTGTGCGGAAGGGGTCCGAGACTCTTCCTCAATTTCTAGAAACTTTTAACGAGGCTGTACTTAAGTCTGTACCGTTAAATCAACACGACGACGAACAGATCAATTTTGAGATGCAGCAGGCCACTCAAAAGTACCTACGTTTTTTCTCTTTGGATCCCGGCAATTTTGTTTGTCTTATTATGTTCGAAATTCAAATCGATGTCCTTGCTAAGGCTGATTTTTTTATCCCTGATGTCACCTACCCTGGGACATTCCACCCTTTCAAATATCTATTGGATGTCGTTGTATACGATAGTGAAATTTTGAAATACGCTACTGTTGCGCGGGTGCTCATGTCCAATTTGCATAGAGGATCCTATAAGAGAGCTTTTGGAGCTCTGTTTGATGAAGTGCAGTAGAAGCATCCAGACTACTGTCCAGTAAACCTGATTGTTATCGCCGATTTCTCGGATGCTCAGAAGCAAGGTCTCGAGTCGGCAGTTGAGGAGCGCTCAATCAATAATGCAAATGACAGCATACAGCAGAGCTTGATCCGGATACGGGGATGTCGTGTGCACTTTTGGCGATCTGTGAATAAAATTTGTCAAAAAATCTGTGGTGCTGAAGACGAAGTTTGTGAATTCAAATCTGTCGCTCGGCTCCTCGAATCAGCTGCTAACAAACAGCAAGCTGATCTGTGTTTTAGTGTTTGGTGTGGCAAACCGGATCAAAAGCTTTTGAAGAATTTTTCTGGTCTCATCTGTGATGCTGCTCTTCGGTTCTGTAATGGGTGGAGTCAGGCTGTTAGCTGGGTTTCGTTTTGGTCCAGAGCAAATAACTTGAAGAGGATTTGCAAGTCACTTTCCGAATTCACTGATAAAGAGTGGGACGTCTTGCCTCAGACTACCAATGCTGTCGAGTCCTATAACAGGCTTTCAAAGCCAACCTGTAACACAATTGCTGCAGCTCTTAAATGGTCTTATAGAGTCGAGCAAAAAAGCGCTGTGAAAAATTCTGCTGCCAGACATGGGGTTGGTTTGTAATATACCAGAAAAAGCTGCAGGATACCTTGCAGGTTGTCAAATAGATCTGATTGGAGTGAAGAAGTCTCTGACCAAAATTTTAGTTTTACTGAAAGCGCTTTTGGTGATGATGAGTTCGTTGGAAGTTTTATCATGGTGAATATAGTTGGTGCTAAGGGAAAACACTAGAGAAAGCTACTGGCCAAAGTGGTCGAGCGGACGGAAGACGGATACCGGGCTATGTATCACGACACTCCATCTTATGAACCGTATGTTGATGGTCCCAATGATCCGGATGTCATTCTTTTACCTAAGTCCTTTGAAACTCCTCCTCCGGTGAAAAAGAAACACTGATGGGTCGCCTTTTGATTTTCTTTCATTTTAATCTCTCTTTACTAATCATTCACTTAAATTATATAAGACAATCCCTCCTCTTCTCTCAGCGATGCTGAAACTAAATCAAATTCAAAATTACAGTGCAAACGCTAAAAAATCATTATTTTCCTTTTAAACAATCTTAATTCCGTGGCGCTTAGCTAGAAGGGACTAAGTAACCTTTTTCAAATTTTTAAAGCTTTGGGGCTCATCTTGCAAAAATCTGTCACCACTTTGTCGTAAGCTATGTTTCTGTAAAATTGCTGATACTCTTCAGAATTGTAAGAAAGAAGGAACATCAGATCATCAAATTTTGGTTTGCTAATGGCCCGCCCGTTAGGGTGCTTTGTCTTCATTACTGGAATTGTAGCCAGGCGACTTTATTATTTAAGGTTCATCGTCCGGAATGGCTCGTCATGCCTGTGAGAATTTTCGAACTGATTCATTTCATGCTTCATCATTGGGGTCTTTCCTCTGGTTGTTTGTATAGCACTAGCCCAATCACATGGGACAAGAACGGTGGCTTTAGAAGACTTTTTTTTACCTTTCAATTCTTGCATGATCTGTGTCACACTCCAAGTGAGTATGACCAAGCTCCAGGCACTTCTAATCAATAATTTATCAAGCACCAACCTTGTTTTGACATCAGGTGTTGGCAAGCACTGTTGAAGGTCAAGGTTCCAGATCTCTGATTGCCCATTGATCGTATAGCAAGTTCTTTTTCATTTCTTTTATCATCATAACCAGACTTAAAAGGTCTCTCGTCTGTTTGAAGTACCACAGCTATCTTTCGCTGGAGGCTTGTATCCAAGGTTGAAATAGTATATAAAATTATGTTTTGAACATTGATAGGGATCTGGCTACTTGTCTTTATACACTACACTTTTTCTGATATAAATTGTTTATCTTGGCAATATTGACATTCGAAGATAAATACTTTTTGTACGAATTTGAACATGAATAGTGTGATTCAAAAGATGGAACAGACTTTATGTACTCCTTTATAAATTCAATCTCAGACTCAGTTGACCTGTTTTGAGCTGGTTGGCCAGGAGTGGTAGCAGGAGTCTGGGTAAAACCATAGCCTGTCATTTTCAAAAAACAAAACCATCAATCTCTTTTTTTTATCCAAAAGTGCAGCAGAAACATTTCATCCACACTTATTCAAGCTCAGTACTGTTCAGTCTAAGGTTGTATGTGAAGGTGGAATTTCTTACTCACCTAAGATTAACCGTTTCATGCTTTATTTTTCTCTTTGGTGCAGCTTTTTTCATTAAACCGGTGAAGGGTTTGAGCAATTTGGCTTTGATCTGGTCCTAGCAGGAACCAATTCCTGTCAAAAAAAAAATTTATTTTAAGGGAAGAAAACACTCATCCCTTTTAGGCAGTTGTTATAGCTCAGCTAAAACTAGACTTAGTACCCTAACAATTATACCAGTATTTCTTCTTAGGTAGTCTTAGGCAAACTGTAGATCTTGAGGAGAGAAATCCTTGGTGCTTGTAGCTCATTTTTGCCAAATAGCTTATTTATCACCTTTTGGCTAAACACCACAGAATTGTTACTCTATTTTGTAATTTATAATATTTTTAATTTCTTTTTCCAATTGTTAAAAATGTTTTGAAACTTTTTTGAAAAGGAAAAAATGATGTTGCACAGTAGCCCAAGTCCGCAAATATGAATCTACTCACTTTCCTTACTACTTATCTCCTCTTTAAGTCTGCGATGTAACAAATACTACCCGTCCATTTCAGTTTTAACTCAGCAGATTTCAGCGTCATATCAAAAAATTTCGCCATCACCCTCTCTCTGTGGAAGCGTTCTTTGGGGTTGTGTTCTGAGGCACAAATTCTTGCACTCAGTATAAAAACAAGTTATCAACAGGGATGGTGTCTTCAATAATTCTGACTGAGAATTTTTTTTTCTTACGAATTGGCAAAGCAAGGCATTTAAAGCTGATATGCTAATTTTGTAGAAGTCACGCTCTAGTTAAAACTTGATCTGTGATTGAATTGTAATCATTGTAAATAAATGAGATTTCTTTGATATGGTTCTTTAAGGTTTTGTTAGTATTCAAGTTGGGCTAAGCATTGAAGCAAGTTTGCGTTTTGTCTAAAAAAGACGAGAACTGGATAACCTCTGCAGAACTATTCATTCCCTTGAGGGTGAACTGGAAGCTAAGATAGACTAAAAGAAACACATTTCTGGGCTGTTCCCAGAATAAGTGCATCAGAAAAAGAAGTGCATCAGGCAAAAATGTGCATTTTATTTTTAAACTGCACCTGAGGGTAAAGGGCTTTTCAAGCACGGTCTCGCGCGCTAATCTCGTATCTCAAAACCATATTTTTTTTTTCAGGAAATGAAAAAAACCCATTACTTTTTGAATTTTGAAGCTGTAAGCATGGCGCTTGCTATATTGTCCGAGAAATAAATAGAAATATAAAAGTTAAATTTTTTTCCCTAGTTTAACTAGTTCGCCTAAAATTTTGACATACAGGACAAAAACAAAATTAACCAGCTTCAACGGGTTAAGTATCTCTTTTCTTGTGGAAGATTATCAGATAAAGTGTGACAACCAGTGCAGAATTTTTCTTTGCTTCCTTAATAGTTCAAACGTAGTTTTGGGGAACATAAATTTCCATTCCGTTGATTTTCACTTATATGGTTCCTTGTAGAGAATCTCATTCCATCTACGTATGCCCCTTCTTTAAGTATTTCTGCTCTATTACAATCTTCTTCACAGAGGCCAGTTTTAGGACAACTTCCTGGAAATAATTTCAATTGCTCTTTGTTTTGTCAAAAAAAATCAACAAAAAAAAAATAAAAAGAAAAAAAAATGTGAGACGACTGAGAGGCGAATCCATTTGCATAGTCTTTGTTGACAGAAGTTGGAAATCTTAGCAACGCAACCAAGGTCAATATTTTAGGAGAGCGTTAGTTCAGCAAATTCGAAAAAAGACTAGCTGTGAAATAGTTCTCACTGTAACATGCGAGAAAAAAGGAGCACAGTTAATTAATCAATATCCCGGTTGATTTGACAGCTAAAATATTGCGCTTGAGCAAAACCTTGGTTCACGCAGATCCAGTTTTTTCTCACGCAAAATGGATGCAGCAAAAATGCAAAATTCTTCACACCAATCTGGTCTAGTACATCAGTCAAAACAAATTCTATCACATCTAAGTACTTAAACGGATGCGTTTCAACGGATGAGTTAAAATATTTCAATGCAAGCATCAAGCCATCATAATGCTTCTTATCCTTCTTCCAAAAAACATCACGTGAAATCTATAGGCTAATAGACTCCTTTCGGCTTCTAGGAGGTTTCTTCTAAATGTACAATAAATGCAACAAAAATCAATACAACCATCAGATAGACAAAAAGGCTTATTTTTAATCAACATAATCATGCATCATCAACATCATTTCATCAACATATTCATATATATATATATATATATATATATATATATATATATATATATATATATATATATATATATATATATATATATATATATATATATATATATAAGAACAACTGCAGAAACGGGCATCAAACAATGAATGGAACTTGGCAGGCTGCACAAAAATGTGCATTTTTACGTGAAATTGCATCTCTGTGAACCTGGGGTAAGACTGTAAGACTATCTTGCAGAGTGTTGCCTAAGATTGGAAAGCACACTTATAGAAGGAGAAGACTTTTAGTTCTGTGATTTCAAGACTATTTACTCCTGAATTCAGTTTGTTTGATTTACCTTAGCTGTAGCGCATTTGTTAAAAGCAAATACTGCCAATTTTCGTTGGACCGGGAATAGTATGTTTTTTGTTTTCTCTTTACGTCACGTCGTTAGCTAAGAAATTATTCTGAGGAAAAGTTACTTGCCAAATAGATGGCTAACAAAAGGGCTTATAGGGTAAGTTTGTTTCTAGCTAGTTTGATAAAGAAAGTATTGCTGGTGAAAAGTTGCTAGTCAACTAGTTGGAAAATGAATTGTTTTCTGGGGCAATGTTTGTTTCCAGCTAGTTGGCAAAATTAAGTGTTGCTGAGGAGAAGTTATTAGTCAACTAGTTGGAAAATAAAGTTTTGCTGGGGAGAAGTTACTTGTCAACTAGTTGGAAAATGAATTGTTTTCTCGGCATGTTTCTTTCCAGCTAGTTGGCCAAATTAAAGGCCTGTTTTTTTAATGGAATGATTCCACAAAAGTTAGGACAAGTTCTCGAACTGCGTGTTTTCTTTAAGTATTTTTACGTTTTATTAAGGAATAACGAGGAATGATTCCAGTCCTGTCCAACCAAGGTAGGAATGGCAAGAACTTGCTCATGTAGCAAGTTTCGTGCATCTGTCAGATAGAGTGGTGTTAGGCTATAGAAAATTATAAAATGACTTGATTGTTATTCAAATAAATTTAGGGTAGGCGCTATTTCGTGAGTTTTTTTTTAGAAAATGCTATTTAGAGATCATAAAAAGCCTGATTGACTTGTAAATAAGTCAAATGACCTATAAAAAGTAACCTAAACTGTAATTTGACCTTGGGTTGGTAATACTAGTGTTTAAAAGGGCTATCTACATGGTATTGCCTGATAAGTTTATTTAGGCCTATGCTATGCAGACAATGCACGTCCCTACTAATGGTTCGGATATGGTCCTGAACTATATAGGCTGTTTTTTATTGTTCCTTTGCTAATACAGGTTTGCTGTACCCATAAAAATCGCTTCAGGCTATAAGGGATTTGAAAGAAGTTATTGAATAAATATTTTTTTAAATGTGTTTAACCTTGGGTTAGTAATACTAGTGGTTAAAAGGGCTATCTATGTGGTATTGCCTGATAAGTTTGTTTAGGCCTATGCTGTGCAGGCAATACACCCCCTCCTAATGGTTCCAAATATGGTCCTTGACTATATAGGAATTTCAAAGAAATTGTTGAATAAATATTATTTAAGATGTAGATAAATATGAAGAAAGCTATGGTAATGTAATCAATAAAGTGTATTACACTTTATAAAGGAAGAATGTTATGGTACCAACGATACTTTAAAGCCCAGCGCCCGCTAGTACCCAAAGAACCCAAATTCATTAATACTTTAGCGCCCAGAACCCACAGCTCCCAACTTCAAAAATAAGTACTAGCATTACCTTTAGCACAGCAAATTTATAGTCCATTTCTTCTTTAAATAGTAATTTAAAAAAGCATCATATCTAAAGTTAGCAAATCACAGATGCTGCGGACACACACAAAAGAATTCTGCTACTCACAATAATATATTCAATTTTATGTCAGCAAATTCCTTTTGTCGTCTATGTAAATATGGCAAAGAGAGATAATTATCAATTACTGGGGGGAGATTTGACTTCTGTCGGCAAACGCATTTCACAAAGAGGCATTTTGCCTGTTACAAATATTCGAGATATGTCACTCAGTGTTGGCTCCCGCACCATCTGTGATTTGCTAACTTTAGATATGATATTTGGCTTCTGTCGGCAAACACATTTCGCAGAGACATATCAAATTCCAGGAGAGATCAACTTTGGGTTCTTTCTGTGCCTTCAGAAATATTTCAAATATGGCATTTAGTTTTGGGTTCTGATAAATTAAAAATGCTTGTATTACATGCATACGGGCGTTAGCCTTGCTTGGGCTTATGATGCCCTATACAGTGGTTTTGTTAAGTGAAAAATAATTCATACTTATATTTTAGGCCAAATAAGTATTCAAATAATCAATTTATTGTCAGTATAATTTTATTTTTAACTTGGGCGCCAGATTCAAAGGTAAATAAACACCAGATCGCATGGGATTTTGCGAGTTTGCGAGTTCCTTGCGCTTTTTCTTCTTTGCCTCCAGTAAAAATCGCTATTTAAAGAAGAAAGAAGAATTTGTTTTACCAAAGGTAAAATAACTTAATATTTGGTTTTATGAATTGATACTTGGGTGTGCTTGTATTTATCTTCCAAGTTGGGAGCTGTGGGCGCTATGGGTTCTTGGGCGCTAAAGTAAATGTTGCTTTGATCCTGAAAGCTAGATTCTTGTTTCAGCAAAGGTTTATATTTACCTTTGAATCTGGCGCCCAAGTTAAAAATAAAATTATACTGACAATAAATTGATTATTTGAATACTTATTTGGCCGAAAATATAAGTATGAATTAGTCCCCGAAGCCGGGCCACGCCGAAATGACGGCGACGAATGTGTGATTCAGTATCGGCGGCGGCGTGCCGAAATTTTTTTGGCGGCGCGCCGCCGATTTTAGACCAGCGGCGCGCCCCGGCGCGCCGATTTTTCTAATTAAAAATAATAATAAAAATTCCACTGCACCAAGCACGTTCAACCTCGATTTTAGTAAGGATTTTTAAATGGTTGGCTAAAAACATACAAGAACAATATGACAAAACAAGAATTTTTTGGGCCGTGCGGAGTGTTTATGTTCACCGTCGAATTATCGATGTTCACCAAGTAGAATTCTCATTTTTAGCCACTAGACCCAGGGAAACCTATGTTGTGTTTATGTTTAACATCGCATTGTTCCTATAAAATCCCGTGTTTAGTCAATTCCTTCTTGTTAATGATTGGGATAATGTGTTTATAAATTTCAAAGTTTGAATTCCAAACTTCTCCTGTTCATCAAATACATACGAAAAGGAAGTGAAAAAAAACAACAAATAACAACATCGAAAAAAAACTGTATACAAATCAGATACCATGGCTTAACAACACCAACAATTTTAAATCAGCGGTTACATCACTTCATTTACAATTGATGTAACAAAAGTCAGTTTGTTCACTCTGCCTGGAGCCATTGATCTTTTTGCAGTCACTATCAGTCCAGTCGTGCTAAAAAAAAACCACTTAGCCGTTCTGGCTAAGTGGACGCGCGCTGGGCTGAGAATCCGTGAATTCGGGTTCGATCCCTGGTGTGATCAGTTTCTTAGTTTGGGACGCGGGTCAGTGGTGTGACCCTGTAAGCTTAGCCAGAGTCAACCCAGCTCTAAATGGGTACCTGGAGAAATCTGGGGAAGGTAAAACAGGAAGGGTTTGCGAAAGCATAGGTTCCCCCAGCCCCCCATTGCACTTCCTGGCTGAAGGGCCACGAAACGGAGATCAGCACCGCCGGTTTGGACCTTAAGGGTCTAGTGCCGCATCCTTTACCTTTTTTTACCAGTCGTGCTAAAAAGCCGTTTAGCTGGGGCACATGTGGCCGGTACAGCCAGAACTTGACGAGCGTAAACTGCCACTCGCGGGATCTGATACTAGTACTGGCCCTTGGGGTCCCACAGAATGCCGCAAATGGGCTTCTTCTTTGTATCTGCTGAAATAAGTTGTTTTATAGGGGAGAACAAACCTGCACCTTCACCATAGGGCTCCTGCGCACTACACTACAGGAGGAACTAAACTGCACCTTTACCCTCTTTCCTTATCAACACGGAATAACCCTCCGAAATTCTTTTCTGAAAGAAGTGGTCAATATACAACGTTTCAAGTCAAAGTTTAAGACTACTTCAACTTCAGTGTACTCTGCTAACTGTGCAAAAAAATGTAATTGATTTCTATAGATATATTTCTATACTAGCTCTAGATAATCTACCAAGCGGGAAACTACCGCAAATCAGCATCGATAAATAAATGAAACCCAAAACGAACAAAAATAACAATAAATAACTGAGTCAAACTCAAAACGATCAGAAATTAACATAAGTTTGGCTCAAAACCCCTATGCCTTACCAAGGCCAGAACAAAATTTTCACTTTACTGAAAAAATATAAATTTTTTTACTTTTATAACTTTAATAAATAAAGTAATATTAACATTTTGATTGCTAAATATTAGTAAATGTATATTAAACTGACAATGCATATTCATTTGTATTTTTGTCAGTAAACAGCAAATTATGTTATGGCCATCAGGGGGGGTAGGGGTTTTGCACCCTACTTATGTAGGACTCTGCTTGTTTTAGGCGTGAACTTGACGAATTATTGTAAATTTCGGTTGTTATAAGTTTAATTGATTTGTTGATGCTTATCGGTTTTAGCTTTATGCTTGTCACAAGATTTGACTTCATTTTTTCTCATTTTTGGTTTAATGGGGTTCTTTACTTTTCTTTGAAAAAATTATTTTGTGAAAAGAGTTTTTTTAATTAATTTCTGTTCGTTTTATATTGACATAGTCTTTTCAGGGAAAAAGAAAATTATACTTTAAATCTTTTCGTTTTTTTTTAAGAATTTATAGTTTTGCCTGCTATTTGTATGCTGGAAAACAGTTTTCAGCAAAATTTAACAACATAGACCCTTATAAAAATCTGGAAACAAATAATAGTGTTTAATTTAGTTTCATACCTCCTCTAGTTGATCTGAAATAGAAAACTTGATAACATACGCAAACAAATTTGTTTACTTTCTTTGATAGCTTGGATACACTTACGCTATTTTGATTTGGTCAAATTTTAAGAGCAGAAGAAGCCCCTAATGTTTGAACATAATGCCCTCAGTCGTTCTTGGGATACTGCTGAGATGCCTTATTGGGAATTAGCATAAACACAGTGCATTTTTATTTAATCTTAGGAGGGTTGGCGTGGGAGGGGGATTAGTTTCCCTCCAATCACTTTCGACTATTAAAAAGGACATCAGCCCTTTCTATTTTCAATCGAATGAACCCTTTTCGAAGTTCCTACGATAACTCCTTCGATAAATTCCCTGGTCTAAACAACAACAACAAAAAAATAATACATTATACCAGCATCGATCTCTACTATAAAAATGTCAAGCCTTCCAATCACTTTCGATTATTGAAAAGGGCACTAGGTTTTTCGATTTCCAAACTAATGATCCCTTTTTGAGTTTCTACGACAGCGCTTTCTATAAGCACCTTATATGCCCCAAGGGTATAAATTACAACCCGGCTCCTCCGTGCCGTAAAGATGTCGGTCGGTCTCTACGATTTGATGTTCAAAACTTTCAGCTAAGTTACAAACAGGGGGCCTTCCAAAATTTTGATTGTGCGTGTTTCAAACCATAACGGCCGCAAAAGGGAGTGTAGATGCCTTCCCTTCATTTTCGACTATTAAAAAGGGCACAAGCCACTCAAATCTCTAATTGAATGAGCCCTTTTCGAAGTTTCTACGACAACTTCTTCGATATGAAATGCCCTGGTCTAAAGGAAAAAATAATAAATAATACATTGTGCCAACTCGTTCTTATATACCCCCAGGGCATAACTAAAAAACCCTTTCCCTAAGGGTTGTGGGGGAGTAACCTCCTCAAAAAATATATTTCTCTCTGGACATCAGTTACTCTGAACAAAATGGCTATCTTAAAATTTTGATTGGATGTGTTTGGAGAAACGGTGGGCTTGGAAGGGGTGTTAGCTGCCTTCCAATCACTTTCGACTATTAAAAAGGGCACTAGTTATTCCAATTTCCAATGGAATGAGCCCTTTTTGAAGTTTCTACGACAACTCCTTCGCTACAAATTGCCCTGGTATGGAAAACAAAAAACAAAACAAAAAAATAAATAATACATTGTGCCAACATTGTTCTTTACTTAGACAGCTCGATTGCGCTGCCTATGACAACATCCTGAATTGCCTAATGCTCTTTTACTTACCTCTTTTCATCCGAAAAATCAGAAAGAAAAATGAACAGAATTTTAAAGTGGAAGCTAGAATTTTTGTTTCAAGAAAAATTTCTTCTTTTCCTTCCTATGAACCGATATACATGGCGAGCCCAAGATGACAGTATTTATTTTTAATAAACAGATTCGCCGGGATGACGGTTGAAGCCCGGAGGTCGATATCGATAATCAAAAAAGAGAAAAAAACGGCGGCGTATTAGCGCACTGATGCAAGCTCGGCGGCGCGCCGCCGTTTTTTTTCCGCGGCACGCCGCCCCATTTCGGCGCGGCTTCGGGGTCTAGTATGAATTATTTTTTACTTGATAAAAACA
This sequence comes from Artemia sp. Qi Xiang Cuo, assembly GCF_049724085.1. Classification (NCBI taxonomy): domain Eukaryota; kingdom Metazoa; phylum Arthropoda; class Branchiopoda; order Anostraca; family Artemiidae; genus Artemia; species Artemia sp. Qi Xiang Cuo. Next base: position 29,174,638 of record NC_142806.1, read on the forward strand.
CTGTATAGGGCATCATAAGCCCAAGCAAGGCCAACGCCCAAAGGCCCACGCAAGCAAAGGTTTATATTTACCTTTGAATCTGGCGCCCAAGTTAAAAATAAAATTATACTGACAATAAATTGATTATTTCAATACTTATTTGGCCGAAAATATAAGTATGAATTATTGTGGTTAGGCTTGTTTTGTTTTTTTTTATAAAAGATGGTTCAATCAGTTTTTAGAGTCTAAATCTCCTTTTTAGTCCTGTACACTTGGACTTTGGAAGCTGAGAAGCTAAAGTATCATAACTTTGATCCTGTATGCTAGATGTGGTTTCAGCAAAGGTTTATATTTACCTTTGAACCTGGCGCCCAAGTTAAATATAAAATTATTATGACAATAAATATAAACCGAACACTCGAAAATAAATATAGTCTGCCTCAAGGGGAAGGCTCGGAGACCCCTCCTTTTCCCATTTCTGAGGGGGGTGGGTGGAGGGGTTGAGGGGGGGGGTCAATTTTGGAGGGAAAACAAAAATCCTCAGAATAGAAAATAAAGCGTGATCTGCCTCAAGGGGACGGCTCCGAGGCCCCGCCTTCCCCCATTTCTGCGGGCCGGGGAGGGGGGGGGTCAATTTTGGAGGGAAAACAAAAATGCTCAGAATCGAAAATAAAGCGTGATCTGCCTCAAGAGGAAGGCTCAGCGGCCCCTCCTTCCCCCATTTCTGAGGGCAGGGGAGGGGGGGTCAATTTTGGAGGGAAAGCCAAAAATACTCAGACTCGAAAATAACCGTGATCTGCCACAAGGGGAAGGCTCAGAGGCCCCTCCTTCCCCTATTCCTGAGGGCTGGGGAGGGGGGGGTCAATTTTGGAGGGAAAACAAAAAATGCTCAGAATCGAAAAATGTTCAGGCAAACTATTACAGTTATATTATCGAAGTTTTCGCCACTTAGCAGCAGATATCTTTGTTTTCAAACTATTTGCTTGATATTATTAAAGAGAAAAGTTAAAATGTAAATGCCTTTTTTTTTTTCTTTTTTTTGAAAATTTCGTCTGTGAAATGACTATTTCTGTTGGCACAGTTTCGTAACCCCCTCCCCCTCTAAAATACAAGTGCTCGCAATACCCCCAGTCTTGGCTACAACTAGAAGTATTCAAGACAATAGTGTAATTTTATTTGGCAACCGAGCGTCAATCCCCCCCCCCCGGAAATCCTGGATCTGCCACTGTTTCTAAGTTGTAAATATAATAGAAAATTCATTTTTTTTGTTTTTTGTAGGGAATCTGCATAATTTTCCGCAATGACGTGGAAAAACTTTTTGAAGTTCCCCCCAGGTTAAAAACCTACATAATAAGCTTTTATAACCCTAATGGCCAAACTACAGATGCCAAGGATTTTTTTAATTATATAAATAATTCTAATATGTTAAAAAATATAATTATTTGTGGTGATTTCAATGCCCACAGCCTTTTGTTGGGGAATAAACCAGAAAATAAAGCTGGTAAATTCATTGAGCATATGACTTCAAATAATAATGAATTAGCTGTTGCTACCCCTCCAAACCTGAATACATATTTTAACCCCAAAAGTGGCAGATTCTCCACAATTGACCTACAAATTGTGTCATTAAATTTGTTGAACAAAATTTACATAAATAAAATTGATAGTCTATGTACTGACCACTTTGCTATAGTTTGCTCCCTAAATGAACCTGCTGAAACTTTATCTCATACCTCCAAGTATGTCAACACTAAAGCAAATTGGTCTATGTTCCAAAATAAGCTAAATGATGAAATTACAAGTTTCACCTAAAGTTCATGCATTTCTAACACAACAGTTGACACACATGCTGAAGCCTTGACATCTTTACTAATAAATACAGCTAATCCTGCTATTCCCAGGACAACACCTAGGAAAAAATTCACTAAACAGATTCCTAAAGCAAGGTGGACAAATGAGTGCCAAAATAAATGGAGAATAAAAAAGGAAGCTAGGACAGATTTCATAAAAAAAACCATCAACTACTACATATTCAAAAAAAATACAAGCTGAATCGAATCTAAAAAGGACTATAATAGATGCTAAATATAAATACTGGAATAATTTTGCAAATAATCTCTCCAGAGAAATGCATGAGCCAATGATACATAAATTCATAAGTCACATCTGTGGGAAAAAGACTTCCCCCAGCCCACTCCTGTATGAGCTTATACATAATAAAACCCATTATGATAATAATAATGAAAAAGCTAACCTATTTGCACCTCTTTTTGTTAATAACATCAAATAATCAAAGCAAACTGTCCACAATTCCTATGAACCCAAGTTCCTACCAACCACGCCCAGGATCCGAGTTCATAGCTAATCCATTTTCAATCCAGGAATTGAATAATGCAATGCATCATATTAGAACCAAAACTAGCGGCAGCTATGACAATATACACCCTACATGGATAAAGAATCTCACACCTTCATACAAACAAGAATTGCTAAATTGTTATAATCACGCTTGGGCATCTTTTAGGTTCCCCAATATATGGAAATGTTCGTCCCTCCTACCAATCATAAAGAAAAATAAATCAAAAGATAACCCTGAGTCTTATAGGCCCATAATGATTACTCCTGTGATGAGGAAAATAATGGAGAAAATGATTTGTCAGACTCCTCTGGTTTGTTGAAAAAAATAATATGATCCCTCACACTCAAACTGGATTCAGGAAGCACCACTCCTCAACAGATGCTTTCATTTTGCTAACAAATGCAATAAATGAATCTTTCTCAAAAAATAATGTCCTAGTTGCAGCTTCCCTAGATTTTGAAGGGGCATATGACAATGTGAACCATCAAATCCTTTTAAACAAACTTGCAAACCTTGGAGTACCCCCTAAGCTAGTATCTTTTATTAAATCCTTCATAGAAGTGCGAAGTTTCATCGTTTGTGTTGGTTCAGCCTCCACCCAAAGACAATAACCAAAGGCCTACCTCAGGGAGCAGTCCTCAGTTGCCTCCTATTTGCCCTATATCTCTGGGACATGAACCTACCCCACACGAATCTACAATATGCTGATGATCTAGTGCTATGGTCATCTGGCAACACCTTCCAGATAGCACAGTCAAATGTGCCAAAGTCACTTTTCCCGCTTGAAAAATTCCCTCAACATTCAGATTTACCCATTGCACCACACCAAGTCCAAAATAATCTAATTTCACCGGAAGCGAAACCATGTTAATGCAAAACTAACTCTAAATAAAACAACTATTTCAGAAGATAATCATATTAATTACCTAGGTCTCATGCTTGGCCAAAAACTTAATTTCCACCTCCACATTTCAAACACAATAAAAAAATGCTATAGAAAAGCAAATATACTAAAAAGACTTCTTTCCACACCCTGAGGTTGTAAGGAGAAAACCTTACTCCAATTTTATAAATCACATATAAAACCCCATTATGACTATGGGCTTATCGTCTATGGTGCATTTGCAAAGACCCAGATGCAAAGAATTGAAACGACACAAAATGAAATAATGCGTCTCATATTTGGTCTTAAGAAACCCACAAGCACCAAGTTTATGTTTATGGAGAGTGGATTAACAACAATAAGGGAGAGACGTAGTTTTCTCTTGACAAAACATCTTACAAAAATTGAATCAAATAGCTCACACACACTACATAATTGGTTAAGAAATCCAGCCATGTATAGAGGCATTGCAGATGAGTATACCAATATCCAGAAGAAATTCCCCAGACCAGCAAAGTCTATTGCACCCACTTTCCCCCGATCCCCCCCCCTGGAATTGGTCAAGTCCCATAATAAATAATGAGCTCTCAAAGTGGAATAAAGATTTAACCCCCCATTGCTTTTGTCCAGAAAAAATTTGCAGAACTTAATACAATTACCTATAAAAATCATTTCCAAATATTTGTTGATGGATCAAAAATGAATGAGAAGGTTGCCAGTGGTGTTTTCCTTCCTCACCTGAAAATTGCAATGGGTGAGAGATTATATAATAATTTATCTATAATGTCTGTTGAGTTAAATGCCATAATCATGGCATTAGAATACCTTAAAGAAAACCAACCTTTGATTGCAAATTCAAATAATATTATCATATATTCCGACTCTCTATCAAGCCTTGAGTTGCTGGCCTCAGCTCCTCAATATAAGTTGGACATTGACACTTATCTTTGTCTCAGTATTATTGATAATCTTGCTTCAAGTGGCATAAAAACTTATTTTCAGTACATTCCTAGCCACTCTGGCATAAGTGGCAATCATCAGGTTGATGAAATAGCAAAAAATGCTATAAATATTGACCAGCCAAGTGGGAGACCAATCCCAATTAGAGATATTTACCGATGGAGGCTATCAGATATTAATTTTAATAAGATTAATCCTATCCTTTCCCCCTTTCCCAATAAGTATCTTTCTAAAATTTATCATGGAATTCGTTCTGGAACAAATGGACCAAACTTCCTTGCATTCTCATATCAGTTTTCTAATTCAAGTGGTTCAACTTCCCTGTCCCCTCTTTGCAGGCATTGTAATATGAATAATGAAACAATTGACCATTGCCTATTTGAATGTAATATGCTGACGTCTGCACAACATACCTTGCTTTGTAAACTGTTAAAATGCTTCAAACACCACAAAATCTCATTATCAGCCAAGAGCCTAGCCAACTATACCTGCACACAGAGCACAGAAATCGATATCTATCATCTTATATTTGAACTCCTTGAGTCAAAAGATCTACTGAAAGATATATGAGAATATCTAATAAATAAAAGACAACCAAGTAGACCCCGAAGCCGCGCCGAAAAGTCGGCGGCGCCCCACCGAAAAAAAAACGGCGGCGCGCTGCCGAGCTTGCATTTGTGCGCTGACGCCGCCGCTGATTCTCGCGGCGATGGCTTCACTACTACACCACAGTTTTTTTGTTTTTTTTTCTCTCTTTTTTGGTTATCGATAGCGAACACCGGGCTTAAACCGTCAGACTGGCGAAACTGTGTCTTTAGGATAAATACTTTAATCTTGGGCTTACCCTGAATATCGGTTAATAGGAATGAGAAGAAGAAATTTTTCTTGAAACAAAAATTCTACCTTCCACTTTAAAATTCTGTTAATTTTTCTTTCTGATTTTTCGGATGAAAAGATGTAGATAAAAGAGCATTAGGCACTTCAGGATGTTGTCATAGGCAGCGCAATCGAGCTGTCAAAGTAAAGAACAATGTTGGCACAATATATTTTTTTTTCCATACCAGGGCACTTAGTATCGAAAGAGTTGTTGTAAAAACTTCAAAAGGGCTTACTCGATTGGAAATTGGAATAACTAGGGCCCTCTTTAATTGTCGAAAGTGATGAAAAGGCAACTAACACCCTTTCCATGCCCACCATTTTCCAAAACACATCCGATCAAAATTTTGAGATAGCTTTTTTTTAACGTAGCTAAAATTTCTGAGAATTAGGTCTTAGAGGATGACAACCACCCTCACAGCCCTTAGGGTAATGGTTGTAATTTATGCCCTGGGGGCATATACGGTGTTTATAGAAAGCGTTGTCGTAGAAACTCAAAAAGGGATCATTAGTTTGGAAATCGAAAAGCCCAATGCCCTTTTTAATAATCGAAAGTGATTGGAATGCTTGACATTTTTATAGTAGAGATCGATGTGGGTATAATGTATAATTTTTTTGTTGTTGTTGTTGTTTAGACCAGGGCACTTCGTATCGAAGGAGTTATCGCAGGAACTTCAAAAAGGGCTAATTCGATTGAAAATAGAAAGGGCTAATGTCCCTTTTAATAGTCGAAAGTGAATGGAAAACTAATCCCCCTCCCACGCCCACCCTCCCATTTGCCTTTATGTTTAAAAACTAAATGTTGCCTTAAGATTAAATCAAAATGCACTGTGTTAATGCTAATTCCCAATAAGGCATCTCAGCAGTATCCCAAGAACGACTTAGGGTATTATGTTCAAACTTTCAGGGCTTCTTCTGCTCTTAAAATTTGACCAAATCAAAATAGCGTAAGTGCATCCAAGCTATCAAAGAAAGTAAACAAATTTTGTTGCGAATGTTATCAAGTTTTCCATTTCAGGTCAACTAGAGGAGGTATGAAACTAAATTAAACACTACTATTTGTGTCCAGATTTTTATAAGGGTCTATGTTGTTAAATTTTGCTTAAAATTGTTTTCCAGCATACAAATAGCAGGCCAAACTATAAATTCTTAAAAAAACGAAAAGATTTAAAGTATGATTTTCTTTTTTCCTGAAAAGACTATGTCAATATAAAAAGAACAGAAATTAATTAAAAAACTGTTTCCAAAAAATAATTTTTTTCAAAGAAAAGTAAAGAACACCATTAAACCAAAAATGAGCCAAAATAAAATCAAATAATCTACCAATCGTGAAACTACCACAAATCAGTATCAATAAATAAATGAAACCCAAAACGATCAGAAATAACAATAAATAACCGATTCAAAATCAAAACGAGCAGAAATTAACATAAGTTGGCTGAAAACCTCTATGCCTTCCCAAGGCCAGAACATAATTTGCACTTTACTGACAAAACTACAAATGAATATGCATTGTCAGTATAAGATAAGATAAGTTTTATTCTTCATTAAATACACATACAGTATTACATGTTATTAATCCCTCAAAGGCTCATTGGCCTGTACAAAGAGGGAAGACATATGAATTACATACCCAGAGATAAAAAACAAAAGAAAATTTAAAATGATCACCTACTCACATATGAAGGAGAAGAAAAGAAAATATAGATAAAATGGAAACTATAGAAAAAATTAGAATAAATAAACTAAATTAATTAATTATATAAAATAGACTCAAAAAGAAAAATAATAATAATAAAAAAAAAAAAAAAAAAAAAAAAAAAAAAAAATTACTATAAGCGAATTCCTATCGTCGAAACAGAATTATGTGAATTGTCAGGTAGAACCAACATCATAATAGCTGTTACGATATTATTCATAGCTCTTATCCAAGATATTAAAATATCATAACTTAAGCCATGTACAGCCCTTTTAAACTTATACTTAAAACTATATAAATCGCAGTTCAATCAGCTCTGCTTATTTCTGAGGCTAGGTAGCAAAATTGACGTTTATGGGTTAATTCAGTCATAAGGCTTATAATTATTGAACTGTAATAAAATGGTGCGAAAGCAATAAAATTTATCATGAATGCTACTCCTTAGTGAACTATACAAGTTTCAGCAATAAATATTGATAGTCTTACCTGAGGCCTGGGAGTCATAGCGCAGAGAAGACCACCATAAAACAAACTAAACATTCAGGGGACATCAACTCCACAAAAAAAAAAAAAAAAAAAAAAAAAAAATTAATTATTCAGTTTGATTCTTAAATAAATGGTCCTTAAGAATCCTCTTGAAAGTGCCAAAGGATTGGCATTTATGTACTGAAGAAGGCAGGGAGTTCCAAACCTGATGACAAGCGATGAGGGGATTGAAATCTGACCGCACAGTAAGAGTAGGAGGAGTGCTGATATTATGTGACGAACGAAGGTTATATGGAGCTGAATCAGAAATAAACTGAGGAGTTTTTTGAAGAGATTTTGGAAGATCTCCATGAAGCTGATGAAAAACTAAAGAAGCACAAGAAAGAATGTTGATAGACTGTAGATTTAGAAGCGGTGTTGGTGAAGAACGGTTGGTGTCAATAATCATACGCCTTTTTTTATAATACATAACACAAAGCGACCACAGTGTAGAAAGAAAAGTAGAGATCCATACTATGGGGCAATAAGAGACATATGACTGGACAAGGCAGAAAAAAAGAAGCTTCAGAATAGATCCAGGAAAGGTGTTTTTGAGTTTTCGAATGACACCCAAACTCCGTGAGACCTTAACCCTAATCATGGCTATATGGTGTCTAAACGAAAGGTTCTCATCAAACAGGATACCAAGAAACCGGACCAACCGATTCTTTGGTCTGCACAAGGAGCCTTGTGACACCTGGAGCTGTGTCAGTTGAGGGAAAGCTACACCAATTCGAGAAAAAATAGGAAAATGTGACTTGGCAACATTCAAGGCCAAGTAATTCGCCTCAAACCATGAAACTACTCTCTCAAATATTTCCACCAGATTAGACCTGACATCATATTCTGTCCTCCCTAGAGTCCCAAAAGTGCTGTCGTCAGCAAAAGCAACGAGGCAATCTTCGTTAGAAGCAGCGTTGGGACACTAAGGACCATCCGGATTACACAGATCGCAGTATAACAGAGAACTGGTGCTCTTGACTGCTGAAATCAGATCATTGGAACAAATCAGTAATAAAACGGGGACAAGAACAGATCCCTGGGGGATGCCATATTCTACTTCAGAAGGGTTCTGGAAAAACGGATCAATTGAAATAAGTCTACCAGAAAGATATGATTCAAACCAAGAGAGAACATTTGATCTTATACCAATATGCGATAATTTCCAAAGAAGAATGTGATGAGTCAAAGAATCAAAAGCTTTACGAACATCCAAAAATAAAGCTTCCGGGATAAGACCAAAATCTATTGCCGAATGACTGAAATTCAAGAGAGATGCGCAAGCATGCTCTTTAGAGTGGTTCGCTCGGAATCCAAACTGGAAATCATGGAAAAATTTTTTGGGATCCAGAAAACTAAGACGCCTGGATAGCATAGCCTTCTAAGAACTTTTGCTGAAAACAGATGGAAGAAACATTGGACTATAATTAGCAGGATCACTCCCGGACCAACCATTATGCAGCAATATAACCTTAGCTGGATTGAGTGATTCAGAGAAAATTCAATTCACGAAAGACATATTGACAAGCTTAGTCAATGGTGACAGAATAGCAGGAAGAACGGCACGGATAACCCTTGTAGGAATCCTGTCTGGCCCTGAAGACGATGAACCTTTAAGTGCATTTACGATCCGAGCTACCTCAAACTCAGAAACAGGGCTCAAGACCATTGACTTTAAACATGGGGGTCCAAGATAGGCTCTGAAATCGCAACGAGGAGTTGTAGAGTTCACAGATGAAGCAGTCACTTTTACTATATTAGCAAAATAAGACGTAAGCTCTAGCTGAACATTTTCATCACCTTGGACAATTTTACCGTCAACTATCAGCGTTGTTGGAACTGAAGGCGGAGGGAGAGTAGGATTAAGTACAGAATTAATAACTTTCCATCTCTTCCCAACATCCTTTCCACACTCAGAAAATTTCCTGTGATAATACTGAGACTTGGCCTTCCGACACAGAGAATTAAATATATTCCTATAGGCCTTGAACCGCTGATAATGAGAAGCAGATGACGAAGCCTTGTATAGTTTCCACAGATAATTTTTCCTTTTCCAGATTTTATGGAGACCTGGTGTCATCCACGGATTCAGCAGTACTATCCTTTTCGAGGTATGAGGCTTTGAATTCTGGTGGCAAACTTCTAGGATACCTTCTTTTACTGAATCATAAAAGAAATCAAAAGAGTGGTTAAAATCCGATTCAGAATCCAAACTATCCCATGGCTGATCAGTCAAACGAGATTTAAGTAGACTGATCTCACTGACAGTAAAACGAAAAAATGGGAGATTAGATGGCGAAACTTTACGCTGCGATCGATTAGCAGTCCTATATCGTGAAATAGCAGGGAAATGATCAGAAATATCACTAATCATCACCGAATTATCTAAGACATCTAGTGACGAAAAAATATTATCAATAAGTGATGCATGCTTCTCAGTAACCCGGGTTGGTATACAAACTGAAGGTAGAGTTCCCGCAGAAAGCATCATTGCCAAAAAATCTGCAGCCGAAACAGAATTTTGATCCAGCAGGTTAAGGTTGAAATCCCCCATAAGGACTAGTTCGCAAGGATGCTTTTGGACTAAGTCCAAAACCTCTTCTAGAATTTTCATAAACGAAGGAATAGATCCACTAGGGGATCTGTAAACCAAACCGACAACTAGATTCTTACAACCTGACTTAATCTCAAGAAAAAGGGATTCAAAGATTCCTTCCTCATTTCTACTCAAATCACTTCGGAAATTATATACAAGATGATCGGCAATATACAGGGCAAGGCCACCTTTCGCCATCCGTTTCCGGTTCATCCTCTCCATCTTAAATCTTTGGATATCTAAAAGCATATCCTTTTTTGAATCCAGGAAAGTTTCACACAATCCAATAACATCCGGAGTTCCACCACTGACGATCCGTTTCAGCTCATCAAAAGAGGAACAAAGTCCCTGAATGTTTAGGTGAAGCACAGAGAAAATACTATCTTGTTTAGAAGAGGCAGAACCACTTAATTGCGAAATATATTTAATTTCAATAACCGATTTAGGATCATTATAATTCCTATTTCTACTTCCAACTGAATTATTAATTATACTTTCTATATCTAAAGGATTATTTTGTAACTCAACAAAACGTTCCCCCAAAGAGTTGACATCACCCTGGTCACTAAAAGAATTAATCATTTTACTTCCGGTGGATACATGGAGAGACCTCCCTTAGCCATCTTGCAGCGGTTTATACGTTCCATTTTGTAACCATGGATATCCAATAGCATTTCATTGCCAGAATCCAAAAACGTCTCACATAAACCCACAACAGCTGTCCATCAGAAACAATTTGTCTTAAATTATCTATTGACGAGGAGAGACCCTGAATGTTAAGCTTAAATGCTGTCAGAGAATAATTTCCTTTGGTAACCTCCTCTCCCCCCAAATCCGAAACATATTTACTATAACAAATAGGGTTTATATTAATCGGACTTTGATTAGCCTGACCCACATAATTATTTACGATACTAATTACATCGAAAGGATTATTTTCAAGCTCGCAAAGCCGTCTCTCATGGCTTAAAAAATTCACAAAAACAGGTTTTACTTGGAGTCTATTAAAGTCACCAGATGAACCAAAAAGAAATCTTTACTTAAATCAATTGCAAAAGAAAAACATGTCAAAGGATTACAAACAAACAAATACCTAATTGGACAGCAGGTATTATCGGAATGAACCATTAGCACGGAAAGAGAAACAAAAATGAAAAAATAAATAAAGTAAATAAATGAAAATCAATGAACTGTGGAAGACATTTACAAATTAAGAAAAATACTAACAAGTCACATACTAATGCATTCATGCAAATAGTTTATTTTATGTATACGAGTTTCACCCGGAACTTTGGCTAGAACTTGTCCATGATCAGACCAAACACTTCTTGGACCAAAGGTGCTGCGAGCCGTGTTTAATAGATCGCGACGCTTTTTAGTTAGGTTTTCAGACACAAATGCACCTGACTTAACCAACTTACTTTTTGCTGCAAACACTTTTCGAGCAATATCCAAGTTTGAAAATTTTACCAGGATGGGGGCAATTTTCACATTCTCAGTTTGAGTAGCAGGCATACGAAATTGATTAGCCTTTAAGAGGTCAATTTTCTTGAAATCTTGCAAGCCCATTATTTGTGCTATCACTTCAGTAAGATTATCCATCAATTCCACATTGGGGTTTGGTTTCACACCGTAGAAAATTAGGGTGTCAAGTAAGGTATCCCGCTCAAGTTGGTCAACCCTGTCCTCTATTTTCGAAATTTTATTTTCAAGCAAGTTCACAGCATTATAAAGTCTTTGAAGGGTTGATTAAATTTTTTCAAATTTAGCATTATATTCAAGGGAAATAGAATTATAAACTTCGTTCAAAATATCTTCACTGATAATTTCAGAAGCTCGGCGATCTTTCATTGTGTCTGATACGACACGAGAAATGTCACTCATTAGGTTGGACTTAGTGTTGATTAGTTCCTCTTGAGTTTCATTTATTATTTCCTTTAAAGTTGATGCTGCTGCGGAAGTCGGAGTTAACGGCACTAGGCTGGATTTTACTTTAGTTTTTTTGGGTAGAGACAAGTAGGTTTTACTCTTAGTCTTGAAAATATCAGGGAATAGGCGCTGCTCTTCAAAAGCCTTATTTACATCTTTATCTGTCCTTGTACAAGCTTCATTAAAGTGGTCATTCAAGTTGCGGATATGAGCTTCAGATATATTATGCTCAGAGTGGGTGCCGTAGCAAAAGACTAGGTGTTTAGCTCGATTTTTCTGGTATTTGGTGGTTTTAATAACTTCTGATGGCCATAAAGGGTATCCCTGAAATGAAGCTAGGACAAGATCGAACTCTTTGTATTTTGCCATTATACAATCTGCAGTTACAAAGGGGGGGGGGCACTACAGGTAACAAACTTCAACAACTAAATGTTCCAATCTTCCACCCCAAAGTACTCACGCTTGTAATATGTGCTTAGTTCCTTACACAAGTTCAACAAATTAGAGCAAGGACTATATCCGATTCAATTGAAAACTTGTTTAGCTCTTCACTCGTTGAACTCTGACAATGAACTCGATCAGTATAGTATATATCAGTATTATATACATATACTGATATTTAGTAATCAAAATTTTAATATTATTTGATTTATTAAATTTATAAAAGTAAAAACATTTATATTTTTTCAGTAAAGTGAAAATTATGTTCTGGCCTTGGGAAGGCATAGGGGTTTTGAGCCCAACTTATGTTAATTTCTGGTCGTTTTGAGTTTGTCTCAGTTATTTATTGTTATTTCTTTTCGTTTTGGGTTTCATTTATTTATCGATGCTGATTTGCGGTAGTTTCCCGCTTGGTAGATTATCTAGAGCTAGTTTAGAAATATATCTATAGAAATGAATTACATTTTTTTTTTTGCACAGTTAGCAGAGCACACTGAAGTTGAAGTAGCCTTAAACTTTGACTTGAAACGTTATAACTTGACCACTTCTTTCAAAAAAGAATTTTGGAGGGTTATTCTGTGTTGATAAGAAAGAGGGTAAAGGTGCAGTTTAGTTCCTCCTGTAGTGTAGGGCGCAGGAGCCCTATGGTGAAGGTGCAAGTTTGTTCTCCCTTATAAAACAACTTATTCCAGCAGATACAAAGAAGAAGCCCATTTGCGGCATTCTGTGGGACCCCAAGGTCCAATACTAGTATCAGATCCTGCGAGTGGCAGTTTACGCTCATCAAGTTCTGGCTGTACCGGCCACATATGCCCCAGCTAAACGGCTTTTTAGCACGACAGGACTGCTAGTGACTGCAAAAAGATCAATGGCTCCAGGCAGAGTGAACAAACTCACTTTTGTTACATCAATTGTAACTGAAGTGATGTAACCCCTGATTTAAAATTGTTGTGTTGTTAAGCCATGGTATCTGACAGTGTTTTTTCGATGTTGTTATTTGTTTGTTTTTTTTTCACTTCCTTTTCGTATGTATTTGATGAGCAGGAGATGTTTGAACTTCAAACTTTGAAAGTTATACACATATTAGCCCAAATTAATACAAGAAGGAAATGACTAAACACGGGATTTTATAGGAACAATGCGATGTAAAACATAAACACAACTTAGGTTTCCCTGGGTCTAGTGGCTAAAAATGAGAATTCTACTTGGTCTGATCGACGGTGAACATAAACACTTTCCGCACGGCCCAACAAATTCCTGTTTTGTCATATTATTCTTGTATGTTTTTAGCCAACCATTTAAAAATCCTTACTAAAATCGAGGTTGAACGTGCTTGGTGAAGTGGAATTTTTATTATTATTTTTATTTATAAAAATCTGCGCGCCGTGGCCCGCCGCCGGTCTAAAATCGGCGGCGCGCCGCCAAAAAAATTTCGCCACCGCCGATACTGAATTACACATTCGCCGCCGTCATTTCGGTGTGGCGCGGCTTCGGGGACTGCAACCAAGACAGTAGCTCTGCAGCCCACAGAGTGAAGCAAAAAGAAGAGGGCTAAATAGTACCAACTGAATAGCCCGCCTGCTGTGAATTAGAAGAAGAATTAATGCTTGGGTGTGCTTTTATTTATCTTTCAAGTTGGGAGCTGTGGGCGATATGGGTTCTTGGGCGCTAGTGGGAGCTGGGCTTTAAAGTATCGTTGGTTGTTATGGTCTTATTGTTTTCTTTTTTTAGGCCTATAGTATATAGGCCTACCCATTATATATCTGATAGACAATCAGAGGTAAATTTTCAGCACTTCATATTATTGACTTACAAATAAAGTAAAAGTACTACTTGATGCCCTTTTTATGCTCTTAAAAAATATAATAATCATTTTTGTCAAAATGAATTTTACCCCCACCCCTAGGCTATATATACCAATTCAAGGTATATATTTGCACATTAGAGGGAGGGGGGGGGGTAGATTTTAAACTTACCTCTCATTTATCAAAAATAAACTTGGTATTTGTTTAGCCATGTGACACCTGATAAGGAGTCATGTTAAGAAAACAATTCTTACTTTAAAATATGTATAATGATCCTAGTTCTTATATTATCCAACGGGAGAACCTTTATCATCAAGTCTTTCCTCTAAAAATCCTCAAAGAGAGAAATAAGTTGTTTTATAGATAGTGTTTTATAATAGTTGTTTCTCCACATTATTGGGGGGTGACTGCCCCCCCCCAAACAACACCCCTGATTATGAATTAACTTTTTGATTTTAAGAATGGAATGATTCAGAGCTACTTGTTTTGCTTCACATCTCTATTTAACTTTGATAGTAACTTCACTTTGAAGCTTTATCCTTTTTATCATTTCACTCTGTGCAATTTACAGGCGTTTCAATACTTGCTCTTCTACTAAACCACTGTTTATCTTAGCTAGAAATATTTTGAATCTACCTCCCTTTTAGAGTAAACAAATTTGTTCTCCTCTATGGAATAGAATTGGAAAACATCAGGGTTAAGCATTTCAACCCACCTCTGATCATTTTAAAAGGAATAGTTCCAGTTGCAGCGTTATTTATCATTTTTGGTGCTTGTACCATATTTTGGTTTTATTGTGGGAGGGGGTTAGTTGATTGATGTGAGGGAGTTAGAACTTATTCTAAATTACCCAGTTGACATTGTAAGGTAAAAGAGTACCACAATTGAGTGTTTGATTCACTCATCCATCTAATTGAATGCTGATGGGTTCTCATGAAGTTGTGTTACTTTTGTCTTACAATATTACTTATAAATCAAAAGAGGAGAATTTGAAAGTATCTTTTTCTTCTTTACATTAGTTACCTAAATTTGCACTTCAGAGGATATTAAGATCCTTCTTGATCTGTTAATTGCTCCATAATTGGGGATGTGAATGATCAAACATCAGACGCATCCCTCTGATATTTCCAGGGAACACCATTCCATTTGACATCTAATAACTTCTTGAAAGCTTCATCATTGGGTGCTGAGACTGTTGTATTTGAGAGACTTTTTTTTTAAGAGTGCTAGGACAGTGTGCATAAGGCACATTCTTCCTGCAGTTTTAATGAAATTTACCCTGGTTGTTAATATGGATTACCTTTGTGAACTCCAGAGCTCACAATAATTTAGGAAATTAAGATTTTTCCTAGTTTCATATTATGTTAGTTTCTAACCTTGTTTAAACATTTTTTTATCTATCCATTTTATAATGCACCATTAAAACTGGGGGCATAACAGATAAAGCAGGGGACTAACATACACTAAATGAGAATATATATTTCTAGCATACTGTTTAGAGGTGGAGAAGTCTTGAAATTGCCCTCATTTTGTTTATTCTGAGTCCTTATCTAGATTTGCTTCAAGGTAATTGACTGAAAATTGTTTGGCTTCTTTGACCTCCCTTTTTTCATAAGGTAGCATATTATTAATATCTTTTTAGTCATAGACTGACATTTTATATGTGCACATGGGTATGAAAATTTTTCCTGAGGGGTCTGAGATAAAGCAAATCATATTATTTTGCTCATTTTTCCTCAGAGAGTATGAGCTATTTGGCCCAATCTTAGGAAAACTTCTCCATATATAAATATGTATTTCTGATTTTTGTCTTATATCTCTGTTTGAATTTCCAGACTTTTCCAAAGATTCTTGAGGCTCAAACAGATAAACAGGGTTTTATATTTATTGTGTGAAAGGCTTAAAGTTTACTATAATGGTATATGATTTAAAATAATGGTAAGTTTATATGTAACAGCATGTAGCAAGGCCATTACATGATTTAAAAAGACAAAGGAGAAAAAATTGAAAAATGATTCAAAAATAGATTTTCTCTGTTGTTCTTAGTTTAAGATGAAAATTTACTAAAGTTCAGATTTTATTTTACTTTTTTATCTCCTTAAAGATTATTATAATTTTATTGTATCTTTGTTGATATCTTTATAGAAATTAATATGTCTGAGAAGAATTTATTCCTATTTTTTATGAAGATAACTCAGTTTCCCAAGAGAGGTAGAATACTGTTTTGCTGCATTTTCTTTAATACGTCCAGTTATACTTTCAAAAACAAGTTTTTATTAACTCAAAATAGAATAATTCAAAAGATAGACAAACTATTTCTCTGCTGATCTGAACTATTTCTGTCTTTGAAAATATAGTCCATATTTTCTTACTACCCCCTAGGCTCGGATAATTTGTTGGCATCTTTAGAATAGGTATTTATAGTGTAAAATAGTCATTCAAAACACTGTTAATCATCTGGTGTTGCCTGGTAAATTTGTGTACTATACATAAGATTCTAACAAATCAGATCCATTCATCAGGTTACTCATGATTACTCATCAGGTTACTAATTTATGATAAAACCGAGTCACTTTGCTATAAAAATATAAGGCTCAAATATCCACGACTCTTTTGTCAGTTCCTGGAGGCAGAAGGAATGGCAGTGCCTCCTAAAAACTTGCCCACCCCTAATAAATGTTAAAAGCAAGTGTGAAGCTTTCGTTCAAAAAAATATAATATTTCCCCCCTTAGACTACGAAATAAAAAGATTTATGAATTACCCTTATGTTTACAAAATAAAATTTATAAAGTCATCAAGGAACAATGAGCATATACATCAGTTCAAGAGATGATAATATTTTTAACAGAAGGAGACAAAATATTTAACTGGGTCAAAGGCATTTTGGACTGTGACCCTTCCATTTTTTCTAAAAAAAATTCTTTCACGTTCTTCATATAATTTGGGCAAAGATGTGAATTGGTTTTGAAAAATTATGTTTTTAGTATCTAAATCAAAAAAGAAAACCAAAAGGAAGTTTTTGTCTCCCTCCCAAATTTTCTTGAATTGGCTGTGCTGTAATTTTCTTATTTTATGAAGCTCTTCTCATATACCCCTCGTGCTTTATTGAGATATTTTTAAATACATTTTTAAGGCTGCAGTTTTAAGCTTCAAAATTTGGATTTTGCTAATTAAATGCAACTGGTGGATAATTTGTCTAAGGGTTGGTTCTTACTAAACCGTAATTTGTATTATTTGTTATATAAATTTATTCAAAATACATAACCTCATGTGAAAAAAAAATTAAAGAAAAAAGGGGAAAAAATATAGTGTGTTCTAACTGCCAGCATCATCTTCAATGTTGATCTGAACAGCTATTCTTGCAAAATCCTTCCAACATCGTTTTTGACTCAATGCATAGGGTTTATGGAAAGGGTTCCATTTGCAACCTGTAAGAAATAAATTAGTATAGTAAAAGTAATTAAGAAGGGATAAGGATAAATATACTCCAAAGTCATTTCAGTTGCATAAGACATCAAATTGACATTATGGTTACTGTTTTTTTTTTTTTTACAGTAACAAGTAACAAGCCTGTTGTCCAACTGTGCAGAAGTAGGGATTGATCACTCGTTTCTTTTTTTCAAGCAAAACATCTTTCCACAGTACCATCATTGGGTAAGTGCAAGTAGTTATGTCAGCAATAAGAAATATAGGCTAGGTGTAAATTATGAATTTCATAGATAATAATTTATAAAACTTGACTAGGTATTTGAGATTGAAATAGCAAGGGCTAGGGATGTTAGGTCCCATTTTTGTTTAACAGACATCATATTCAGAATTAAATACTTGTTTATTATTATCTTACATTTACATAGTTTAAATACTTTTTCCTTATTTTTTTTAGTCTTTTTTCTTGATCACTAAATAAAACACACTGCATACAATATATTTGTAATAGTTGGTATGATACTTCTTTTGGGGTGACAGCAAATTACTCAAATCCTGATTTTATCTGCTGACCAATGTACACTAAATCTATGGATATGACAATAATTCATCAGACAAGAAATAGTTGGTTACACAATACATCAGCTTCTGCATTCAGGCTACACTTGCACAATCAACAAAATTAGTACAGGTTGCAAAGACCATGTGAATTACTAAGGGTCAGCTAGAATGAGTGGCCTCGAAAGCCATGGTACCCATGCAACTGAGCTGCTAATATTCTAAGATGGGGACTGAGAACCAGAATAATGTGTAGGGTGAGGTTATTAGACTAGCCCAAATAAAAGGTTATTATTTTTATAGTGGTTTGGACAGGTGCTGTATTTTATCATCTAATATAAAGTTGAAGCAATTAACGATTTTATGAAAACCTTAGTATAAGCCACTTTATAACAAAGGTGATAAGAGTCGGTTTGGTAATTATTGAGGCAATAGTCTGTTTTCTGTAGGTAGCAAATTACTTAGTAATATACTTTTTAGACTGAGAGATGCTGTAGACAAAGTTTTAAGAGAAGAACAGTGCGGTTCTAGAAAAGGTAGAGGTTGTGTTGACCAAATTTTCACTCTTAGGTTAATAATTGAGCCGTGCCTGAGTTTTCAAACACCTTTGGTTCTCAGTTTTATACATTACGAGCAAGCGTTTAATTTTGTTGAAGAAGAGTTTTAACCAAGATGTTATCATTGTATGGTATACCAGATAAACAAATTAATGTGTTAGTGATATATACATGAATGACACTGCTGTAGTTATGGTAGTAAATGAGGTTAGCAGCTGGTCTTGTATTAAATCAGAAGTTAAGCAGGAGTGTGTTCTTTCCCTTTTTACATGGATTATTTTGTTGGACTTTGTCTTAAGGAGCACAGGAAAGGCAATGGGAGATCATAGAATCAAATGGGCGGGAAAAAGTCTCATGCACTTACATTGTGCTAATGATTTAAACATCCTTGATAAAAGTGTGAGTAAAATGAATGAATTTTTAGAAGTTTTGCGAGTTCAAGAGGCTAGAATAGATTTAAAAATTATGTTAAGAAGACTAAGTTCCTAAGGTTGGGAATAAATGAAGATGAAAAGGTGACGTTAGCCTAACCCCGCCTGATCAATCTTTTCATTACCTAACGTCGTTAGGTAATGAAAAGATTGATCAGGTGGACTGCTTCACTTACCTTGGTAGTATTATTAGTCAAGACAGTGGGAGAGTAAAGATGTTAAAAGTAGAATAGCCAATGCTCAAGGTGTTTTTTCACAGTTGAAAAAAAAGTTTGGAAGAATAGGAAGATAAATCTGCAAACCAAGATTAGAATATTAGAAGCTACAATGATGACAATGGTCAAATATGGCTCTGAAAAGCGGACAAAGATTTGCTAGATGTTTACCAGAGAAATTGCTTACAGATTGTTTGGGGTACCTGGCTGACTGGCCGTATTTCAAACAGCAAGCTGTGCAAAAATGTGGTTAAATACCGCTTTCTAGTGCTATAATGAAAGAAAGGTTAAGATGGCTCCGGCACATTGTGCTGATGATGGATGACAGATTGCTAAAGATTCTCCTTTTCGGTCAACCATCTAGGACTAAATGGAAAGCAGGGCATCCTCGTCTGGGATGGGAGGACGTCAAAATGAAAGATTCGAAGGACCTGGGACTTTCCTGTAAGGGTGTAAAAAGGGAGGCTTTGAATAGATTAGGATGGAGGAGTATGCGTAGCTTTTTTGACCTCAGGCGGCTTGGTGCTGTGATGAGTTATTAGTAGCAGTAGCAGAAAACCGCCATACTTTTATTGGCGAGAAGACAAGGATTGGTTACAGGCTGATAGGGGAAATTCTTTCTGGCTAGTAGATCTCGTGTCAAATTAAAATAATATTCTCACACTTACAAAAACCTTTAATTTTGAATTTTTTCTTTATTTAGTAATTAGCAACTCCAGGAAATGAACAATTATTTTTTAAAAGACAGCAATATCATGACCAAGACCCAATTAACAACGCTAATGTGCTTACCTGTTTATTAACCCCTTGTGAAATCTAAAGAACAGGTTGAAAAGCATATAGGTAAAGGTAAAGAATTGAGTCTTTTTACTATGTTAGAAAGTTGTCTAACTAGCTATGGTTTGAGTGAACAAATTTCACAAATTCCGTTCAATTTTC
Organism: Artemia sp. Qi Xiang Cuo; assembly: GCF_049724085.1. Classification (NCBI taxonomy): domain Eukaryota; kingdom Metazoa; phylum Arthropoda; class Branchiopoda; order Anostraca; family Artemiidae; genus Artemia; species Artemia sp. Qi Xiang Cuo. The sequence goes on from NC_142806.1 coordinate 29,194,817, forward strand.
CCTGGTATCATTGTCACAGCAATTGCTGCAACCTAGTTAAGAGCTGCCAAAAGTAACAATCTGGTGGTATGATATTCATCAACATTCTATGACTTTTATGGGATGATTCTTGCTTTTTTCGAAAATCAGGCAAGTTTTCTCAGATTCGTAGCAGTTAATGAGTAAGAATAAACTTAATGAAACCTATATATTTGAAATTAGCATAATAAGTCAATTATTTTGATATAACTATTGGTATCAAAATTTAGTTTTTTAAAGTTTGGGTTACTACTGAGCCCGGTCAGTCCTTACTTACCGTTTGTTACCACAAACTGTTCGATAGTCTTTTTCATGGGGCAAAAATTACATCTTTTTAGGTTTTTTTTTTTGTATTAGAATTCATAATTTTAAATTCGCCTATATTTTTAAAAACACATGAAAAAGTTGAAGTCTAGATAAAAATACAGTAAGAAAATTTAGATGAATAAAGGAATAAAAAAAGATTTTAGAACCTTTATCAAGATTAAATACAATAGCATAACTTCATCATAACCTACGAACATTTTCCACACCAGTGTTTTGAGGAACTGTCATAGATGGAGTTTTTTTTATGTGTTTATGAAAGGACAAATCTCTACCCTGAATAACACAAAATATTGAAATGATCAACCTGTTGTATTTCAACTATAACCAAACCAAGCCAGTTTGCCAAATAACATAATTGACATCCAGTTTCATTGAGAAATAATAATTTTTTTGGAAGTTCAGCTTTTTTGTCATCTTATAAATTTGTTTGTCAAAGTTGGTCAACTTTTACAAACTGGTAAACTCAAGCTGCCCCAAAAGGAAATAAAATGAAAACATTCAAGTTGGTGACTCAGGTAAAAGTCTATTTCTGTCAAGTTGGTTGTGGCTTTAAGGCCTGAAAACCCTCATGCTAGGATTTTAAAATACAAAGAACAAGCAATAAAAGTTTTTGTCCATTGTGGCCCTTCCTCTGCTGGTGTTTCCAAAAATTTCAATTACGCTTCAAAAAGGTAGTTTAATACTTATTGTGGCTACTGTAAATTTTCTCCAGTTGGAATGTGTGCTGTAAATGTTTCTCACAGTACCTTGTAAAACAGAATTTATATTTTTTGGCTTTCACTTTACCAGTCATAGCCGAAACAATAACTTGTGGCTGCCTTTCTGCTATCTAATTTATTCACAATTTTATGAACAAACAGATATGTTGAAAATACACTAAAAATGCAGTGAAATTGTAACAAGACTGACTAAAAAGCCTTAACCAGTATCAAACCTAATTAAAGTTTGTAGCTCATAATAAAATGGCTTAGCAGGGAAATCTATTTCTTGAAGAGGTGTTAATGTATATATATATATATATATATAATATATATATATATATATATATATATATATATATATATATATATATATATATATATATATATATATATATATATATATATATATATATATATATATATATATATATATATATATATATATATATATATATATATATATATATATATATATATATATATATATATATATATATATATATATATATATATATATATATTTTGTTGAGAGGTATTATTTAGAGAGGTCTCAGCACTGATATGTAAAATGAAAGCCAATGAGCAAAATCAACTCCTAGCCACCCTTTCCCTACTTCCTCTCCGTCTGAACATATTCCTTCTGGCACCACTGGCTAATCAATAATAGAGACAAAACAGAGGATTGATGTGACGAATTTTTGAGTAGTCAATGATTGAAACATAAAGGGTGGCCTATAACAAATCAATCTAAATTTATTTAAGAATAAAAATGCTTAATTAGTCCTTGTAAAAGTGAAGTAGCAAAATTAATAAATGTTAGGCTATATTTGAGAAGAGTGGTTGATTAATAATTTATATATTTTTTTGCAAAATGTAGCAAACCTTTAGTCGTTTTATGTAAATTTTTGAACCATTCAAACATTTCTTTTGTTAAAATAGTTTGTCTCATAAATAGCATACTAAATATCATTTCATTTTTAAGGAGATCAAGTATATGTTGAAAAATACTTTTGTCCAAAGAGGGATTGACCCACAGCTCATCATCAATACTACTAACTCCCAAGAATTAAGTACTAGAAAGCCAGATGAAGCCTTTGAGGTACCACTGGGAAGTGCAGAACCTACTGAGGTACAAGAACTCTGGACAAAAGATTCATCAATAAACAATGATAATGCAGCAACACATTTATTACTTTCAATAATTCAGAGGAAAGATATCCAGTTACCGTTCAAAGGGAAAAAGAAAACTAATGATTCAATCTACAAATCCATAGCTCATGAAATGACCAGCAATGGAGTTTACTTGGGAAAATATCCAATGAAAAAATAGCTGACAAATGGGGTAATTAAAAAAAAAAAATACATAGAAAATACAATGATACTTACTAGCTGACAGTGTCATCTCCTGTTGATAAACCCCCATTTTTGATGAAATTGATGCAATCAGGGGGAAGAACACAGCATTAACCCTCTGTTACTTCTTAACAGTAAGGAAACTCCTAGTATAAATTCACTTAAAATCTTGTGTTTAAAACTTGTACAAAAAATGATGCATTGAATTTGGCCACTGACACTGCAGCATCATCTGGTACTGAAAGTAGGAAAAATTTAGAAGGCTCAGCTTCAACTTCTACTATTTCATTTAATTTGGAAGCCTCATCTTCAAATTCTTTTAATTTTGAAACCTTGGCCTCAACTCCATCAGTTTTAGTCACAATAGAGAGACAAAAGAAGACACATAAATCTTCAGATACAACTAAAAAAGAGAAAATTAATGAGTAGGCTGAAATGCCGAAGAATGTCAATGAGATGGATACAAAATTTTCCAAATTACAGGAAGCTTGTTTAGAAAATCTTAACAGAATGAAAAATGACCTAAAACAAATGCTTGAGCAAGGCAATCAATTTTTAAGAGTATTTCGAGCCTTTTGTCAGCAAAAAGAATCTAAATTAACAAGAAAAGAAACCATCCCAGATCTTCTTCAGATTCAGAATAATTTTTGATCTTCTTGGTGTTGTTAGAATTTAGTTTGGTGTATTTTTTAGTTGCATTTATATAAATTTATCAGAAATTAGTGTGGAAAAATTGGCACTACCACCTCCTAAATAATGAGCCCAGTCATGCAACAAGATTATGTTTTACTTTTGCTCTGGACCATTTCTACATCAGTCAGTTTTTTTTTTTTGCTTTCCCTGTAAGTGCAACAAGTTTATTTTAAGTATTGTAATTTCATAGACAATTTTTTTGGTATAAATCTGAGCACATACCATTTATGTTTTTTTAGGGCACATCATTTGTTTTTAATAATTATTACCTTATATATGTATCTGATTTAATGAAAATATATTTGGATTTTTAAATTATGTTGCATTGTTTTATTGGCAGCAAAAGTTTGACATCTTCTTTTCAAGATGATTCTAGACTGATAAAAAAAGGATAAAACATTGTTCTATAACATATGTATTAAAAATGAGAGTAAGTGTTGACTAGAGTCTGAATTTCAAGTAAAATCCGACTTGAGTCTGACTTTTAAGTTTACCCTCAAAGGCCATATAAATTTCCTAAGTAGCATTTATCCAGCAATATTCAACAATTTTAGTCTATATAGACTTGCAGGGGGTCGTTAAATTTTTGATTGATGAATGTATTGATAAAACTTTACTTATATTTCAAAATTCTAAAATACTTGCTTTTATCATTTCTTAAGGTCTCACATCCAACTCACCCCCCCCATAATAATTAAATATATAACCTGAAATGTATTTATGCAATGAAATTTCCATATGATGAATTTTCTGTTAAATTTATATATTAATATTAAATGCAGTAAGCGTTACTAACCTTGTTACACTAAACATTACAACACACAAGACAGAAATTATTGAAGTCATGAATAACTCAAAATCCAGGGCACAGATTTTGACAAGGAGGGGTAGGCAATGGGTAAGATTTATTGGTATACCAATATTAGAAAGTATTCAAGAATATCCTAAAGTTTTCAAAGTTTTACTATGTTGCTTTCAGGAGAGCAGGAATGCAGCACTTAAACATTTTTAAAACATTACTTGGGCTACACTTGATAAAAGAAAAGATGCAGGTGTAATTCATTGTAAATAACTGATGAAGACATTTGAAAACAGCATAAACTAAGGAATTAATTGGTAGGGCTATTGGAATACTGGATGTTAAAGTTGGAACAAAGTATCTCAATATTAAGCAGACTATTTTATTTTTGACAAAATTAATGTGCAGAGTAATTGTATTTAAATAGTCTAGGTTGTAAGGCAAGGGATAACTTTTGTCAAAGTTTAAATGTTGAGAAACAAACTTTTATAGCCTGAATATATTGGATAGCCAACTAGATTCCATAACTAACCAAGGGACAAGGTAAAAGCATTTACGAGTTCAGTTTTTTATGCTTTTTTCTAAATTGCCTAGAAGAAATAATTTGATTACAAATTCACTCTATCCTTAAGGATCCTAAATATAGGCCAAGGATCAAAAAGCTAATAACAAACACCAAAAGAATTAGATTATTCTTCTATGATATGCATTTTGTCGTAACAAAAAAAAAAATCAACAATGTTGCCAGGAAACCTCAGCCAGCCTAATCTCAGTCAGTAGGCAATATGGTAAATTTACAGGTGGCACAATAATTTAGCTAGGATGAAAGTGAAAGCATCATTTTATGCCTTTTTTATGCTCTTTCATAATTCAATAATTGCTTATGTGACAAGTGGCTTCTTGAGCCCTTAAAAGGGCCCCAAAGGAATTTCATTTTTGTAACCACAAAAACAAGGTATCAACAGTAGTTAAGTTATAGAAAAGTTGTTAAAAACATATCTCTAGTTTATAAATAAGTTGTTCAAGAGTAATATATTCCAAAAAGACTTATTTATAACAATCAAACCTCATTTATTGGGCAACACAAATATAAACTGTTTTCCTAAAATTCAAGTTATCAAATGCTGTCAACAAAAGTAGCACTGAATTTTGCAATTTGGAACTTTGCTGTCAACAATTTAGGATATATATTTGCACATTAGGGGGGTGGGGGTGGGTAAATTTCATGGTAACTTTGCAGTGAACCATATAATTAACAAGAATGACATTAGATACATCATTTGATACTTTTTATGCTCTTTCATAATTCCTAAAAAATACCTTCAGGGTCCCTTCAAGGGCTCAATATGCAATTTACAGCAAAATCGATTATTCGATTATGAAATAGCATAATAAAAGGCATGAAATGATGTATTTACTTTCATCCTAGCTAAATTATTATGCCACCTGCAAATTTACCACGAATACCAAATGCCTAAACCTATACACTGTGCCCAAGATTGGAGGCCTGTTTTAAATGTTTAGGATGACTGTATTTTGATCAGGATAGCCTACTTGTCAAAGACTATGCATTTGCCAAGCACTGGGTTTTTTTTTTACCAAATGTAACCCCTCCTCTATAGCCTAGTCTAGGCTAAGTTTTTATTAGTTTTATAAAAGTTTTCCAGAATCTTACTGAGAATTTCACATAAACCTAAGGGTGATTCATTCAAACAGGGTGCATGACTGCCTTTGTTCCAACAACACTACTAGGTTATAACTCCACACTAAGTTTTCATAGGGCCTATAACCTAATTTTTTATCAACCAGGAAGAATCATGACCCTTCTAGGAGACCCTTAATGAAATTCAACTTGTAAATATGACAAGAAAACTTGTTAACTGACAATAATTACACATTTTTGGAGGATATTGAACTTTCAGCATAAAAATGTACTTACCAACATAAACATGTTATGATTTTTTAAAAATTGCGGTAAATTTTAAATAAAATATGATAATATTCCACATTACTCTTTTAGTTAACAAAAGTTACAATCATTCCATTAAAAAACATACAAACTGTGGAATGATGATTTTATTAAAAAAACAGGCCTTAAGTTTTGCCAGGGAGAAGTTGTTAGTCAACTAGTTGGAAAAATTAAGTTTTGCTGGGGAGAAGTTATTAGTCAACTAGTTGGAAAAGGAAAGTTTTGCTAGGGCAACATTTATAGTCAACTAGTTGGAAAAATTAAGTTTTGCTGAGGAGAAGTTATTAGTCAACTAGTTGGAAAATTTGGTAAAATTCTACTTTAGCTACTTTTGGCTATCTTGGAAAGGGGTATGTTAGGAAAATGAAACTCTCAGGGATGGGTCTACAGGTTAAAGTATGTCCCTGGAATGTATTTTGAAGTACCTACCTCCTATCCTTCTCCCTCTAGAGGGTTCTGAAATTTCCCTACATGACAAGTAGGCAAATTGAAACTTTGACAAAACAACATTTTACCTTAATTTTTAGTTATCAGTTTCTTTTTCTCTGGCTTTAGTTCTGAAAAGGCAATTCCTGTTATTTGAGCAGAAGATTAAGCCATATCAATGTTTTTTTTCAAAATTTAGGAAATGTATTTACATATCTTTAAAAGCTCATAAATTAGGTTTGAGCAAAGTTATAAAGATGAAAAAATTTGTGTTGTAACTTGTACTTCATTTAAGCAGATGATCTATTTTGCAAGGTTTCACATTTATAACACACAGGTTTTTAAAAGTCATCAAAGGTCAGGACCCTCTAGAGGGAGAAGGAGTGAAAGTAGGTCCTCGAAAATACTATCCCAGGACACATTTTAGCTTGTAGAACCATCCCTGAAAGTTTCATTTTCCTAACAAAACCCCTTTCCAGGATAGTCAAAAGTAGCTAAAGTAGAATTTTACCAGCATGAACTTTGGTATATAGGAAAGCATGGTTTTAGGAAAAATAGACCTTGTTAATTGAAGTAATCAATGATTTTGAAATGATGGCTGACTTGGCTCATAAGTTTGACTATGTTTATGATGATTTTTGTAAGGCATTTGGCAAGTTTTCAATACCTGTGCTGCTGAAAAAATGCCAAAATTATGGGATTGGATTGAGAACTATGGCTTTGATTACAGATTTCCTTACAGATAGATCACAGAAAGTTAGGATTAGTGAGGAATTATCTAACCAGTGTAGTGTTTTGAGTAGAATCCGCCAGGGTAGTTGCAGTGGACCATTTTTGTTTTGCATATTTATAAATGATTTGCCACAGTTAATTCAACATAGCAGAGTCAAAGGATTTGCAGATAATGTAAAGCTTTATAGGGTCATATCTTCCCTAGTTGATGTGATTCTTCTACAGGATGAATTAAATGTGTTGGTTAATTGGTATAATTTAGATTCAATGTTTATTAATCAGGAATAATACTATGTAGTGAATGATGTAGCATACCAGTATTCCATTGGCAATGTAGTGATGAATTTGGTTGATTTTAATAGAACCCTGGTATTGTTTTTGATAACCAATTGAGTTGTGATAAATAGGCAGTAGTTGTATCATGAAAAAGCAAACTACAGGCTTACAGTACTCTCTTTTTGTTTAATATAGAATAAATACATATAAATAATATTAATTGTGCAATAAAATAGCCAGTAACTGGAAAGCTATTCACCACTTCAACAGTTAAGTCACTATAAAATATCGGTAAAGTTCTACCAAATCATATTATTGAGTAAGGACAAAAGTGAATACACCATTCAATGCCTTTTTATACTGATTACAAATATAATAATAATTTCTATTGTAAATGAATTTCATCCCCCCCCCCCCTATATATGCCAATTCAGGGTTAGGTTAGGTATATATAGGGGGGGGCTGAAATTCATTTCTGATAGAAATGATTATTATATTCTTAATAAGCATAAAAAAGGCATCAAATGGTGTATTCACTTTATTCCTAACTCAATAATATGATTTGGTAGAACTTTTTTATTTTACCACCTAGAAAATGTATTGCTTTGCAACTGAATTTGTCTAAAACCTCCTCATAAGAATGTGACTAACTTGAATATTGTAACTATAGGCTATACAACACTCACAATTTTAGATATAGTCTACTGATAGTCAATAGTGGAGCCTAATCTTTGACACACATTTGAAGTTTTAGCCTAATCTTGGAAATCCAATCCCATCTTGGACACAGCAATCTAATCTTGGATGCAGGATCTTAAAGTTAGAACAAAGCATCTAAGTTACAGAAAGACTCAACCTTAGATAGATGAAGCCTAAGGCAACTCTTGTGAAGCAGAATAATTGGGTATTTGTTTAGCCTTATGTCACCTGATAAGGAGACATGTTAAGAAAACAATTCTTACTTTAAAATATGTATAATGATCCTAGTTCTTGTATTATCCAAGGGAAGAACCTTTATCATCAAGTCTGTCCATTAAAAATCCTTCTTTTTCCATCTTAAGAGAAAAAGTTTCCAAAAATCACCACGTTGAGAATTCAATGCTTAAGTCTTTTTAAATTGCTGCTATAAATTGCCGCATAATAAGTTCTTTTATAGATAGTGTTCATGCCGGTCTTTAGCATTCATATTTTTGATATTTGCTCTTCGCCACTGCTGTTTAAAAAAAAAAAATTAAAAAGACCGGCATGAATGCTATCTATAAAAGAATTTATTAGGCGGCAATTTAAAAAGGCTTAAGCATTAAATTCTCAAGGTGGTGATTTTCGGAAACTTTTTCTCTTAAGCTGGAAAAAGAAGGATATTTAGAGGAAAGACTTGATGATAAAGATTCTCCCCTTGGATAATATAAGAACTAGTATCATTATACATATTTTAAAGTAAGAATTGTTTTCTTAACATGTCTCCTTATCAGTTGACAGAAGACTAAACAAATACCGTAAGTTTATCTTTGATGAACTTAATTTACTATTATTCAGCGCTCGTCCTCTGACCATCACGTGTACTTCGCGTGTGTTGGTTTAAATTATTGCTTTGAAGTGAATTTATAATGAGATGAGCGTTTCCGAGCTTTTGTATTTATCGCTGTTGAACTTTGTTCAGGAAAATTTAAGTGGTGTTGATGAAGCCGTTATTCTACGGAAAGGAGTGGACTTTTTTAAAGATTTGGAAACTGTTAAGTCAGAGAAAGCAAAGCTATGGAGTTGTGTGAATGAAAATGATCCCCCTGTCAGAAGGGGCACTAATGCAATTCTCAGTCACCTGCAAGATATTATGGACTTTATGAAGAAATGTGACGCCGAAGGAAAAATGCTCCCTTGTTTTGTCATCAAAAGGCCAACAGAAGTCCCTGTTATCTCTGCAACAGCGTTTACACACGTCACAGCCAAGCTTACGAGCTTTGAACAACCGATTTCGCTAGTTTCTGCCAAGATTGATTCGTACAATCTGAACTTTCCTCAAATACCTGTGATTAGAAAAACTGCTGCCTGTGATACGCATACTACAATTTTGATTTCCGATCCCCCGCCTGAGCATGGTGACCCGCTAAAGCAAAAATCAGTAATAGACTCAATTTCTTGTCAGCAGCTGGTGTCCAGAGTGCGAGCGACTAAAAAGCAGAGGACGGTGAATATTGAGAAATCTGCAGCTGAAGATTTTTATAAATCAGCAAAGGAAGCTCTACCTGGTTCTAGTGTGAAAGTCTTATCTAAAACACACACTGGTGTTATTCGAGAAGTCCCGTCTGATTTTGACCTTGAAATGCTACGGAACCAGTTTGGTATAATCGGGTCTAGTCGATTTGGAACAAGCAAATCGGTTAAGTTTGAATTTGCGGACGTAATTACTAAAGGATCATTTCTGCGAAACGGTGTGAAGATTGGGTATGAAAACTTCCGTGTTTATGAGTTCAAGCAATCGCCAAAGTGTTGCTTCAAGTGTCGTTCCCCTGGGCACTTGGAAAGTGCATGTACTAGCAGCACTCCTAAGTGCGCTCGTCGTGCTGGACCGTATTTATCTACGAACAGTGATCGTTGTACGGAATCTCCGAAATGTGCCAATTGGGGAGGATCTCATCCTTCTTACAGCCTACGATGCCCTGTGATTAAAAAGATCACTGATAAGGTCTATTCTCAGAAATGAATCCGGACATAAGTATAGTCTCATTTAATATTGATGGAACGAGAGGCAAGGACTTTTTTATTGATGATCTGTGTGTTAACTACGACGTTGTTTGTCTCCAAGAACATTTACTGACCGCCTTTAGCGAAAATTTTCTGAGACGAAGGAGTGATCACGTTGTTTTTGTGCGTCCAGCTAAAATTACTCGTGGCCGCCCTTCTGGCGGCTTAGCTTGTGTTTTTAAGAAAAATATTTCAGTTGCGAGTCCTGTGCTTTTCCAATCAGATGACACTTTTCTTGCTGTGCACCTTGGTAATATTGTATTAATTTATGTGTATCTGCCATATAATGATCGTTCCATTCTTTCACTTCAGAATTTCTCTTGTGCTTGTAATAGTCTTAAAACTTTAATTCAAAAGATATTGGATAATGGGTTGCATTTTGTTATCGCTGGTGATTTTAATACCGATCTGGTTTCTGATAATGTAAGGAATGGTCAGCTTCTTGATTCTCTCCCGGCTTATAAAATTGTTCGGAAGTCCCATGATTATACGTATATTCACCATTCAGGTAGTAAATCAGACACTGATCACGTTATTTGTTCTGCAGCTCTTGTCTGCTCGCCAGTTATGGTTCATTTTGACGAGCAAGATCTTGATCACCTTCCACTGTCTTTTCGTTTATCAAAGTCTGTTGTTTGTTCTGGGAGTATATCTAAGAGTCGTGGTGTACGTTCTAAATGGTTTATAAACCTGATTGGAATAATACGAATTTTTCTATTTATCCTACAACATTGGTTTCACTTCTAAGTACGATTTATGTTCCGTATCAGGTTTTACAGTCTAGCCAAAATTTTATTTATGCTAAATATGAAATAGACCGATATTATCATTCTATCCTCTCCGCTATGAAAGAAGTTGAACAAATTTGTCCCAGTAATGCGAATCCGAAAGAATAGTCAAAAGCTTATTTGTTCACTCGACCCTAGCCTGAAGTCTTGCAAACATAGAGCTAAATTTTGGCTATAATTTTGAACTGAATGTGTTTAACTGAGGCCTTTTAATGTTTTTCTTATTGAATCAAAAAATAAATTAGAGTTCAAGAAGTATCTAAAAAGTGTCCGATACCGAGGGCTTGATTTTCCATCTTCACTTAAAGATTAGAGGAATGTAATTAATTCAAGTAAAACAGACGATTCTGATGTAAGTAATAATGCCATTCCTCCAAGCTCTTAGCATGCATATTATTCGAAGACGTTCTTCGTTTTGAATTATTATGTTCGTAGAAAGTTTGGTGAAGCGTTTGTAAAATGGTCCCTAGATTTCTAAGTCTGCACTTTGTTCTGCCTTTATCGCGTTGTGAAGTTTTGAATGCTTTGAATCATCTTAAGTCGAAATCTATTGATGATGATGGTCTTTCTAAAAAGCATCTAACTCCCCAATGTGCTGAACCTGTGTAGATTTTGCGCTTTTGTTTCAAATGTGCTTGGCATCTTCTGTCGTCCCGGAAAGCTTTTTGTGTGGCAGCGTGACTTCAATTTTAAAAAGAAGTAAACCGCCAACAGATTGATCTTCTTTCCGTCCAATTTCTGTTTCTTGCAATATTAGCAAGGTCTTCGAGTATATTCTTTTACCTAATCTAACTCAAAATACTTCTTTCTTTGGCGAAAATCAACTTGGTTTCAGACCTAGTGTGGGGTGCCAACATGCTCATCGTGTCCTTTCTTCTATTATACTTTCTAATTCTTCTAAGGGTAAAGGCGTATATCTCTGTACACTTGATCTTACAAAGGCTTTGATTCTGTTGTTCATAACCAGCTATTCTTTTCTTTGGCTTTTTCTGGTGTTAATTTTTCGGTTATTTACCTTCTACGGTTTTGGCATTCTAATTCTTACCTCCGCCTGAAATCTTCTCCGGAAACAACTATTAAAGTGTTTCATGGTGTCAGGCAGGGAGGTGTTTTATCACCAACTTTTTTCAAAGTTTGTATTTCTTCTGTTTTCAAAGAGATCCCGGGCACCTATTTTTCTGGTTTGGTTGATATTCTATCCATTAGCTTTGTCCAGAAAATCCTTTTGAATAGTCATACTAAATATGCTATCTCTGTGATGGTTTCTTTAGTTTCTAACTCTTTTCTAAAAATTTGTCTATGCCTGAACCTTGACAAGTGCGAATCCTTATCTTATAATCTGTCTTCGTCTACTCCTCTGGTATGTAATGGAATTTTCTGTACTTTCTGTCTCTTCCTTTCAGTGGCTTGGTATTACTGTTTCTAATTCTCTAGCTCTCTTTCGTAAACAGATTGTTGCTGATTCAGTAAGAAAAATTCGGTCAAGTTATTCAAAAATTGTAGCAAACCCTGGAAAATATAACAGAAGAGCTCTTGGGCGCTTATTTTCGACTTTTTCTGTTCATTCTGTGCTTTATTTTTCGGGTGTTCATTCTGTTCTTAAGCTAAAGGATTTAAATAAGATCAAAGTTGCACATTTCAAATTTTGCAAATTTCTTCTTTCTCTGCTGCCATGGACTAGAAATCGGTATCTAGTTAAAAATTTCTATGTTATGGATGTAACTCAAAAGCTCGGTGACCTACACAAAAAGCTTTCTGCAGATGCATTTTGTAATATTGACCCTGACCATGGTCTTCTACAGTTCTTTTCTTTTTTAATTTAATTGCTAGTGTTTGTTTATGTTCTTTTTATTATTATGTTTATACTCCAATTGTACTACTTGTTTTCTTATAGTTGTGGGTAATAAATGATTGATTGATATACATCATCCTCCTAATGTTGAGATATGCTGTATAGGCCTAGAGGTATAGATAGTTGAAATTGTCTGACTACAATCTTGCAAAACTTATTTTTTCAATAGACCTATTTAAATTTAGACTAAAGTTTCCCAGCAGCCTAGCTTATTTCAATACAATTATTGGTATTTATTTAGCCTTGTCACCTGTAAGGAGACATGTTAAGAAAACAATTCTTAATTTAAAATATGTATAATGATCATAGTTCTTATATTATCCAAGGAGAGAACCTTTATCATCAAGTCTTTCCTCTAAAAATCCTTCTTTTTCCAGCTTAAGAGAAAGTTTCCAAAAATCACCACGCTGAGAATTCAATGCTTAAGTCTTTTTAAATTGCCGCTATAAATTGTTGCCTAATAAGTTGTTTTATAGATAGCGTTCATGCCGGTCTTTTTAAAACTTTTTGTTTTAAAGAGCAGTGGCAAAGGGAGAATATCAAAAATATGAACGCTAAAGACCGGCTTGAATGTTATCTATAAAAGAACTTATTAGCCCACAATTTATAGCGGCAATTTAAAAAGACTTAAGCATTAGCTGCATTCTTTTTCACCGTTCGTCGTTCTTAGTACTAAAAAGATTTTCTCGGTTTTACTCTTAAATTGCGTTTTGTTTCGCCGTTCTAAGAGATTCGTTTTAACTGAAAAAACGGCTTATAAGAGCTTTCCTTAGCCAGATAAAATTTCAAAGTCACAGATAAAATTTCAATCAACCAGCACAACAAAAATGAAAAATATACTTGTGAATGTAGCAAAACAAGCAATAGAGTTACTAGAGGAAAGTGACTGTTGAGTGACTGTTGCACCGTTCTATATAGTGCAAATGGGCACTCTTGCTTTTGAATGCTTATGAATAGGTATAGACATTAGATTAGTTGAAATGGGGGTGCAATCCTAAATAGTGTACTCTACATAGGGACACATGTTAAGAAAATATTTTTTACTCCATAATATGTACGATACTCATAGTTGTGGCACTTAGCCTAACACTTAGTCAGCCAAATGTCCTTTCTACATTTTAAGCTTAAGACTTTTGAACAATTGAACATACTCCTAAGGGTATTGAAACCTGGGGTTAGCTGGAGTTTCTTAGTATTAGTTGTAATCTAAGATGCCTAGAAATTCCTCCCATGATTTTTTCAAGTGACCCCTAAGGAATTTTTGAAAGTTTGGAAAGAAATTTATCCCAAAAATGCTTCCAGAAATTTCTGAAGATTTAAAAACTATTGCATATATATGAAAAACAAATCACTGCCATTTCTTAGATGAAAGACCCCATCAACATAATATACAAAATTAAACATCTGTAGAGTTGTTTTCCGTCTAGTTTTTTTTATCTTAAAACTTGGCGCCCAAAAGTAAAACTAAAGTTGTTGAACGGAGTATGAGGCTGAGTTCGTCGTTTTAAGAACGACGGTGCTAAGAACGAAGAACGGCATTTCAAAGAACGGCTTATACGCGAGATATTTCATAGAACGGCGAAAACGAACGGCTTAATTGTAAAGTCGAGGATTTGATTTATATAGAACGACAAAAACGAACGCAGCTATTGAATTCTCAACGTGGTGATTTTTGGAAACTTTTTCTCTTAAGCTGGGAAAAAGAAGGATTTTTAGAGGAAAGACTTGATGATAAAGGTTCTCCCCTTGGATAAAATAAGAACTAGGATCATTATACATATTTTAAAGTAAGAATTGTTTTCTTAACATGTCTCCTTATGAGGTGACATAAGGCTAAACAAATACCAAACTATTTGTTTAGCCTTGTGACACCTGATAAGGAGACATGTTAAGAAAACAATTCTTACTTTAAAATATGTATAATGATCCTAGTTCTTATATTATCCAACGGGAGAACCTTTATCATCAAGTCTTTCCTCTAAAAATCCACAAAAGAGAAAAAGTTTCCAAATATCACAACATTTAAAATTCAATTCTTAAGTCTTTTGGAATTGCCGCTGTAAACTGCCGCCGAATAAGTTGTTTTATAGATAGCATTTAGCAGGTGCTTAGAACGTGTTTAGCAGGTGTGTCAAAAAACGTGTTTAAAGAAAAAGTAGTTGTTAATTGAAATTCGAAATTCCATGCATCTTTTGTAACCTAACCTAACCTGATAACTTCAATTCAAAATCAACGGATTTTTTATATAATTTCTTTTATATTATTTCATTTCTTTTCAATGCTGTGCATTAGTCCCCGAAGCCGCGCCACGCCGAAATGACGGCGGCGAATGTGTGATTCAGTATCGGTGGCGGCGCGCCGCCAGGCACGCCTAAATTTTTTTGGGCGGCGCGCCACCGATTTTAGACCAGCGGCGCGCCACGGCGCGCAGATTTTTCTAATTAAAAATAATAATAGAAATTCCACTTCACCAAGCACGTTCAACCTCGATTTTAGTAAGGATTTTTAAATGGTTGGCTAAAAATATACAAGAACAATATGACAAAACAAGAATTTTTTGGGCCGTGCGGAAAGTGTTTATGTTCACCGTCGAATTCTCGATGTTCACCAAGTAGAATTCTCATTTTTAGCACTAGACCCAGGGAAACATATGTTGTGTTTAAGTTTAACATCGCATTGTTCCTATAAAATACCGTATTTAGTCATTTCCTTCTTGTTAATGATTTGGGCTAATGTGTTTATAACTTTCAAACTTTGAAGTTCAAAAATCTCCTGTTCATAAAAGACATACTAAAAGTAAGTGAAAAAAACAACAACAAATAACAACATAGAAAACATACTGTATACAACTCAGATACCATGGTTTAACAAATCCAACAATTTTAAATCAGCGGTTATATCACTTCAGTTACAATTGATTCAGCAAAATTAAGTTTGTTTACTCTGCCTGGAGTCATTGATCTTTTTGCAGTTACTATCAGTCCTGTCGTGCTAAAAAAGCGTTTAGCTGGGGCACATGTGGCCGGTACAGCCAGAACTTGACGAGCGTAAACTGCCACTCGCGGGATCTGATACTAGTACTGGACCTTGGGGTCCCGCAGAATGCCGCAAATGGGCTTCTTCTTTGTATCTGCTGAAATAAGTTGTTTTATAGGGGAGAACAAACCTGCACCTTCACCATAGGGCTCCTGCGCACTACACTACAGGAGGAACTAAACTGCACCTTTACCCTCTTTCCTTATCAACACGGAATAACCCTCCGAAATTCTTTTCTGAAAGAAGTGGTCAATATACAACGTTTCAAGTCAAAGTTTAAGGCTACTTCAACTTCAGTGTACTCTGCTAACTGTGCAAAAAAATGTAATTGATTTCTATAGATATATTTCTATACTAGCTCTAGATAATCTACCAAGCGGGAAACTACCGCAAATCAGCATCGATAAATAAATGAAACCCAAAACAAACAAAAATAACAATAAATAACTGAGTCAAACTCAAAACGAGCAGAAATTAACATAAGTTGGGCTCAAAACCTCTATGCCTTCCCAAGGACAGAACATAATTTTCACTTTACTAAAAAAATATCAATTTTTTTACTTTTATAATTTTAATAAATCAAATAAAATTAACATTTTGATTACTAAATATTAGTACATGCATATTAAACTGACATTGCATATTCATTTGTATTTTTGTCAGTGAAGTACAAATTATGTTCTGGCCTTGGAAGGCATAGGGGTTTTGAGCCCAACTTATGTTAATTTCTGCTCATTTTGAGTTCGACTCGGTTATTTATTGTAATTTTTGTTCGTTTTGGGTTTCATTTATTTATCGATGCTGATTTGTGGTAGTTTCATGCTTGGTAGATTATTTGACTTTAATTTTGCTCATTTTTGGTTTAATGAAGTTCTTTACTTTTCTTTGAAAAAACTTATTTTTTGGAAACAGTTTTTTTAATTAATATCTGTTCGTTTTATATTGACATAGTCTTTTCAGGGAAAAAGAAAATTATACTTTAAATCTTTTCGTTTTTTTAAGAATTTATAGTTTGGCCTACTATTTGTATGCTGGAAAACAATTTTCAGCAAAATTTAACAACATAGACCCTTATAAAAATCTGGACACAAATAATAATGTTTAATTTAGTTTCATACCTCCTCTAGTTGACCTGAAATTGAAAACTTGATAAAATTCGCAAACAAATTTGTTTACTTTCTTTGATAGCTTGGATACACTTACGCTATTTTGATTTAGTCAAATTTTAAGAGCAGAAGAAGCCCTGAATGTTTGAACATAATACCCTCAGTCGTTCTTGGGATACTGCTGAGATGCATTATTGGGATTTAGCATTAACACAGAGCATTTTGATTTAATCTTAAGGCAACATTTACTTTTTAAACATAAAGGCAAATGGAGGGTTGGCGTGGGAGAGGGGTTAGTTTCCCGCCAATCACTTTCGACCATTAGAAAGAACACCAGCCCTCTCTTTTTTCAATCGAATGAGCCCTTTTCTAAGTTCTTGTTACAATTCCTTCGATACGAAGTGCCCTGATCTAAACAACAACAACAACAAAAAAAATGATACATTATACCCACATCAATCTCTACTATAAAAATGTCAAGCCTTCCAATCACTTTCGATTTTTAAAAAGGGCACTAGGCTTTTCGATTTCCAAACTAATGATCCCTTTTTGAGTTTCTACAACAACGCTTTCTATAAACACCGTATATGCCCCCAGGGCATAAATTACAACCTTTACCCTAAGGGCTGTGAGGGTGGTTGTCATCATCTAAGACCTAATTTTCAGAACTTTCAACTACGTTAAACAAAATGGCTATCTCAAAATTTTGTTTGTATGTGTTTGGGGAAAAGGTGGGCGTGTAAGGGGTGTTAGTTGCCTTCTAATCATTTTCGACTATTAAAAAGGGCATAAGCCACTCCAATCTCTAATTGAATGAGCCCTTTTCGAAGTTTCTACGACAACTTCTTCGATATGAAATGCCCTGGTCTAAAGGAAAAAATAATAAATAATACATTGTGCCAACATCGTTCTTATATACCTCCAGGGCATAACTACAAAACCCTTGCCCTAAGGGTTGTGGGGGAATAACCTCCTCAAAAAACATATTTTCTCTGTGGAAATCAGTTACTCTGAACAAAATGGCTATCTTAAAATTTTGACTGTATGTGTTTTGGGAAAGGGTGGGCGTGGAAGGGGTGTTAGCTGCCTTCCAATCCCTTTCGAATATTAAAAAGGGCACTAGTTATTACGATTTCAAATCGAATTAGCCATTTTTGAAGTTTATACTACAACTCATTCGATACGAATTGCCCTGGTATGGAAAAAAAAAAAAAAAAAAAAATAATACATCGTGCCAACATTGTTCTTTACTTAGACATCTCGATTGCGCTGCCTATGACAACATCCTGAATTGCCTAATGCTCTTTTACCTACCTCTTTTCATCCGAAAAATCAGAAAGAAAAATGAACAGAATTTTAAAGTGGAAGGTAGAATTTTTGTTTCAAGAAAAATTTCTTCTTCTCCTTCCTATGAACCAATATACGTAGCGAGCCCAAGAGGACAGTATTTATTTTTAAGAAACAGATTAGCCGGGATGACGGTTGAAGCCCGGAGGTCGATATCTATAATCAAAAAATAGAAACAAAACAGCGGCGTATTAGTGACGCAGCAGCCGATAGAATCAGCGGCGGCGTCAGCGCGCTGATGCAAGCTTGGCGGCGCGCCACCGTTTTTTTTTTGGTTGCACGCCGCCGATTTTCGGCACGGCTTCGGGGTCTACTGTGCATATTTTGTATTTTCGGTTTTTCGCCGAAAATACAACATTTTGATTTTCGCCACTGCTTTTAATATTTTGTATTTACGCCACTGCTATTCTCCCTTAGCCACTGCTCTTTAAAAAAAGAATATTAAAAAGACCGGCATGAACGCTATCTATAAAAGAACTTATTAGGCGGAAATTTAAAGCGGCAATTTAAAAAGACTTAAGCATTGAATTTTCAAGGAGGTGATATTTGAAAACTTTTTCTCTTTTGAGGATTTTTATAGGAAAGACTTGAAGATAAAGGTTCTCCCGTTGGATAATGTAAGAACTAGGATTATTATACATATTTTAAAGTAAAAATTGTCTTCTTAACATGTTTCCTTATCAGGTGACACAATGATAAGCAATTACCATCTGCTTAAATGCAGTACCAAAAAAGTATTTTCAGCTTAACAACTTTGTTCAATCCCAATTTATGAGGTTTCAAAGATCTGCATATACATTTCCTAAATTTAGACAGAAAAAAACAGTGATACCATATGCCTTAAAATTCTAATCAAATAACAGGAATGGTATTTTGAAAAGTAGAGAAAAGAAACTGAAAACCAAAACCAATAAGGTATAATGTTGTTTTGTCAAAATTCCAAATGCTATTGACCTGTCAAGTAGGCATATTTCTAAGGTGTAGAAATCAGAAATGGGTTAACATAGTAGCTTGGCAATACCTTCAAGGAGTATCTTTTTGGCCCTGGATTAATTACTGAAAGTTTTATTTTCCTAACCTAACCACTTTCCAAGATAAGCAAAAAGTAGCTTATATAGAATTTTACCTATTTTAATCAAGATATTTGTCTGAGAACTAGGGCTCTTACCCTACTGTGAACTTTTAATGAGATGAATGACCATAGGGCATTTGCTGACTGTAAAATTTTTGATGAGAGGCTTTTGGCTATTTTGG
Source organism: Artemia sp. Qi Xiang Cuo (assembly GCF_049724085.1). NCBI lineage: Eukaryota > Metazoa > Arthropoda > Branchiopoda > Anostraca > Artemiidae > Artemia > Artemia sp. Qi Xiang Cuo. Next base: position 29,214,236 of record NC_142806.1, read on the forward strand.
AAATATTTATATATTTCCAAAATATATTCCCTCTTGGAAATTTGGGACTATGAAGTTGGCTAATTATAAGGAAACCAAAGGAAAGAGAGCAGAAAAGGGAAAACCATGGAAAAAATATGTGTTGTCCCATTTTTGGCTACCTGTCAATACATTTTGAACCTTGATAAGGTAAATATAAGTTCTAATTTGTGACTAAGTGACCCCTTTCTAGTTTTCCACAAACATTTTTTCTATATAATTTGGTTGGACCAACAAAAAAAAAATTGAATTCTTAATTGTAATGAATGGTAAGTAAATAACTTCTGCTTGTTTTGAGTTTGACTCGGTTATTTATTGTAATTTCTGTTTGTTTTGGGTTTCATTTATTTATCGATGCTGATTTGTGGTAGTTTCATGCTTGGTAGATTATTTGACTTTAATTTTGCTCATTTTTGGTTTAATGGAGTTCTTTACTTTTCTTTGAAAAAACTTATTTTTTGGAAACAGTTTTTTTAAATAATTTCTGTTCATTTTATATTGACATAGTCTTTTCAGGGAAAAAGAAAATCATACTTTAAATCTTTTTGTTTTTTTAAGAATTTATATTTTGGCCTACTATTTGTATGCTGGAAAACAATTTTCAGCAAAATTTAACAACATAGACCCTTATAAAAATCTGGACACAAATAATAGTGTTTAATTTAGTTTCATACCTTGTTTTAGAAAAATCCTTGCCAATAATGAAAGTATATGAGCCTAACTATTGATAATATTAAATCAAAGAATCAGCTTTTTATGGTGATCTTCAATATGTATTTGTTTATTAATAATTAGTGCACTTATTAGTACACAAGAAAGTTTGTATAATAATAGAAAACAAATTAATAAGGGACAATTTTGGTAAAAATATGCCATCAATTTTTGCTTGCATTGTAAGAGCACCCATGAGCTTATATATGAAGCCACTATAATCAGAAATGCTTCCCCCAAACAGAATGCTCGAAATTTCTGTATTTTCCCCCTGAACAGATACATTTTTTTGGTTTTATTATCATTTTTTTTTCCAGGAGTGATTGTATGCATCTAATTGTCACTTTGAAAAAGATTAAATTTTTTACAGTTATGAAATATAAAGGTGTCAAATATATTGGTTTTTGGTATTTCAAATTAAATTAAAAATATTGCATAAAAAATTTTTATTTGATTTTCTTAATCTTAGTTTTAATGTTTTACTTTGAACAAACTACTTTGATAATGCGTTACTTTTTATAAACACTGAGTAGTCTAAAGGCATTAAATATTTAGGTATTTGATAACCAAGTTCAAAAATGTTGATATTGATAACAAAAAAATCCATCCAACACTTTGGTATTGCTCAACAGAACTGAATGCTGGGAGTTTATATCTTAGTTTTTGTAAGCAGATTATTGTTTTGTGTATTTTTTGTAAACACTTACTTTTTTCATTTTTATATAGTTTTACTTTAATTGACATACTTTTTCCATTGCCTTTAGAAAATTGTTTGTCTTGAAGCTTCATTAAATAAATAAAACAAGATTTTTCAACTAAAAGTAAGGAGTGACATTAAAACTTAGAACAAACAGAAATTATTATGTATACGAGGGGGGTTGCCCCCTCCTCAACGCCTCAATCTTCACACTACAGTTTTTCAGCACTTAAAAAAAAGTTACTTCTTGTTCTAATTAAACAACCCTTGTGTTTCAGGAGTTTTTGTTAAACAATTGGGACAAAATTGAAGCTTTAGAGTAAAGAGCAAGGTGTTGAAGAAGGGACAAGCCCCCTCATATATGCAATGATTTCTGTTTGTTCTAAGTTTTAATGTTACTCCTTACTTTCAGTTGAAAAAAACTTGTTTTTTTTATTTAATTTTGAATTGTTTTTTTTTAATGAAGCCAGAGTATCTGGCTCCACATCCACTGAAAAATCCCCCTCCCTTATAGAAATATCCTGTGTACAATTCAAGCCTTGCAAAAATTTACCCAGACAATCACCCTTAACATCTCCATGCGTAAAATTGAATTGGTAAAGAGAGAGCAAGACATATAAAGAAATTTCATATAGGAATTCTGGCAAATTCAGACAGTGTAAAATTTCCGCTGAAGTTCACCTTCTAGAAACTTCCCTCTTCATAGAAAATTCTCCCAGCAGGAAATTTGTCCTCCCCTTCCCACCTGAAAAATGTATGCATACTTCCCAATAACAAATACTATACATAAACATTAGGCAAATTTTGTAACTTAAAAATCTTTCCCTAGGAGGGGTCATTTTATCTCCAAAGACATATTTATTGCGCCTTTCCACCATGCTGAACAAAATAGCTGTCTCAAAATTTTGATCAACAACTTTGGGAAAAAAGTTGTGTGGTATGGGGCCTAGTTGCCCTCCAATTTTTTTGGTCATTTGAAAGGACACTAGAACTTTTTGCTTCTGCTAGAATGAGCCCTCTCCCCACGTTCTAGGTCCACTGATTTGATACCAGCACTCCTGGGTAAAAAAAAATAATAAATATGCATCCATTACCTTTCTTCTGGCAAAAATGATAAAATTCCTCATTTTTGCAGATTTGAGCTTGAAACCTCTACAGTAAGGTTCTTTGATATACTGAATGTGATGGTATGATTTTTTTTTTAAATTCTATGACTTCTAGGGGTCGATCCCTCTTTTTTCGAAAATCTGACAAATTTTATCAGGTTTCATAGCTTTTGATGAGTAAGACTAAACTTAATGAAACTTATATATTTGGAATCAACAGCAATAAGCCAATTTTTTTATGCATCTATTGGTATCAAAATTCCATTTTTTAGAGTTTTGGTTACTATTGAGCCAGGTTGCTCCTTACTTACAGTTTGTTGTCACAAACTGTTTCATTACCCATCAAAATCCAAACAGAGATCATTGAAATATTGATTGTTTTTTCTGCATTAGCAAAAGTAATTAAACAAATAAAAAACGTTTTTTAACTAAAGTAAGGAGCAAGTTTAAAACTTAAAACAAATTGAAATTATTCTGTATATAAGGGGGACTGTCCCCTTCTCAACACCTTGCTCATTAAACAAGTTTTTTTGTGCTTTGAAAAATGTTTCCATTTATTTTTTTGAATTTTTTTTTCCATTTGCATTTTTTTTTTTTTATATATATTTGGACAAAAGCCAAACTTCAAAGTAAAGAGTAAGGATCTAAGGAGAAGACAACCCCCTTTGTATAAAGAATACTCCATTCAAATTGGTTTCAAATCTGTTCCATGCTTTCTGTTCACAAGCTCTTTTTTTATTCAGTTTCTGATTGTTTTCAAATCATACCCAGGTGTAACCAAGATATAATTTGTGGTACTGGTCCCTTAAATCCCTGGTTAATTGCTTTTAAAATGTGTCACTCAATAATTGTATGTTGATTAGTACTGTCCTATTTTTAAATTTGCAATTTTGGATAAAATTTGAATATACTTCAATAATTGGTAATGAATAGTAATTTTGGTAAAAAGTCCTCCTTAATATTACTACTAAAGATTTTTGGTTGGATAAAAAAGGGTATTAATGTTTATGTGGATGGAAGTTCTGTGAGACTTTTGATCTTCTACATAACTGATACCATCACAACCTCTACAATAGGATTTTCTTATCAATAACATTACATACATTGGTTTAAATACATCAAAGTACTTCATATAAATAGAAAAATATTACCATTTAAAATTGCTGAAAACTAAGTTCCTAGCAGTATTTGCCACCCCAAAGAAATTTACTGGCGTGGCTGATGATGGCCTTCCTTTCCTTTTCCCACTTTGCTGGTAGATTTGAGAATGTAACATTTTAGCTGTACGGACTAATAATTTGATTTAATCCATATTCCCCTCTACCTATTTCAACATTTTTATGAAGCTTTCGGAAGAATAAGCAGTTTTTCCATCAAAATGTATGGTACTCTAGCAGGAATCTACCCTATCCCCACCTAAACAATGACTCACCCCCCTCATAATAGGTGATATGCAAATACAGATCACCAAATGTAGCCTAATTTCATTAAAAGTAAATCGAATCAATTTGGTTGAATCCAGTATTGTCACCATGTGGCATTATTTCTTTTGCAATTGATACTTTTAAATGAATTAGCTTCTCAGAATTTTAAATTGATTGCAAATTTGTCCTCTTTAGGGTTAAGTCCTAGTTTGGTGCCCTAAAATGCCAGAAAACAAGACTATTGAATGAGTTCCCTCCCAATTATCTTGGACCTTTGGTTCAATACAATCACCTTTGGGAAAAAGCAATACAAATAAACATGTATCAATGATGTTTCTTCTGAAAAACAATATGAAACTTCACATTCTGAAGGTTAGATCTTGAAACCCTCTATGGTAGGGTTTTATGATATGATGTATCTAATAAAGGGATTTTCAATAAGATTGGTTGCTTTTTGGGGGTGTTCCCTTTTTTTTTTAAATCAGGCAAATTTTCTCAGATTTTTTGTTTTGGGTGGGTAACAATAAACTGAAATAACTTTATATATTTAGAATCAGCATAAAAAACCAATACTGCTAGTTAAGCTGTGGGCAGGATGATTTTTGATTATCTCTACTCTTTCTGTAAACTTTTCTAAGGCATAGGAAATTGCATAAAGACAAGTCTACACAGGAATAAAGACAAGTCTACATCTGTTATAATCTATGGAAGCAATAAATATTTCTGTAATTTTGGTTTGAGTTTAATTTTCGTTTATAATCAAATGCATAATAATTAAATATATTATTAATTAAATAAATTGATCCCTTTGCCAGGAATCCTTGTCACTTTAAGTTTACTGTGGCTATTTTGTTTCATTTTGCATACAATTACTTTTTTATTTGATAATTACTCTTTTTGTTTGAGTTTTTTCCTAAAAGCACTTAAAAATAAACTTATTCTTACAAAAAAATTTCCTGAAATATATTCCTTGTCATTCAACCACCAGTGCTATTTTGGTGTCTGCCCCCCCCCCCCTGGAAAATTTTCTCTCAGCACCCTTGTAGCTATGTTCTGTTTGAGGAAACTAAGACTTGAATTTGCTCTTGAAATTGCTTGTTGCCTGTGGCTATGGAGCTTCAGTTGTTCATTGATGAGCACTCCTACATCTCTTTCTTCAGAACTTGTCTTAAGCACTAGTTTGACAGCAAGTTTGGACCAAAATTAGTGCATTGATGATGGGGAGGATTGCTACCAAAGTGAATAACGCTGCACTTCAATATGTTAAATTCAAGAAGCCAGTCCTATGCCCATCTTTGGATTTTAGAAAGGTCATTGAACAGACTTTGTTGATTTACAGGCTAAACAGCATGGGGATGTCAGCATAAAGATGGGTGTCATTTTCTGTTTTGTTCACCATATTGATGTATATGAGAAATAAGATAGGACCCAAAACAATTACTTAGGGGACTGTGTCAGCACCATCACATGGTGAGTCCTACCAGTCAGAAAATCCATGATCAGGCTGACCATTGCCAAAAAATGTAATCTGAGACAGCTGCACAATACCTTATCAAAAGCCTTGGCAAGGTCCAATAAAATCAAGTCTATAGGGATTCCTTTATCCAGGTAATCTGTTATGTGGCTGTATATCTTGAGGGGATTAGTCTTAACAAATATATCTGACTGAAAGCTATGTTGGTCATGGGAAAGTATATTATTATTATTAAGGAGACGTGTCAGGATCTTGGCATTCATGATCTGCTCAAGGGTTTTTGCTGCCACTAAGGTCAGACTGATGGGTCCATAGTTTTCAGCTTTAGCACAGCTACCTTTCTTTAATACTGCAGTAATGTGGGTGAGCTCTTATTCTATAGGTACCTTTTTCAAGTCAAGTAATAGTTAAAGTATAGTACATAGTGGTAGTGCAATTTCTTTGACAAGCTCCTTCAGTAGTCTTGGGTACTAGTCATCAGGACCAGCAGACTTGTTGACATTTAGCACTTTAAGATTCTTTTTGATGACTGTTGAAGAGAGTTGAATAGGTGGGATAAAATTAGATAGAAACTTGTAAATGTTGAGCTATATAAAATATTTATTTAGATTCTGTATCAATACTAAAAATTAATAGTAGTATAAGTGGGTGATCATGTATTGATGTTCTGTCTACACAGTATATCAAACAAGAAAATTGCATATAATTTGTATGTATATTACAGTTTGCTACTGAAAAACCACAAATTTGCTCAAATATTGACAAAGGTCGTGATTTGAAATACCCTTTTCCTCAAAAGTATCAAAGCAAATGAGGCTGTCCTTGCATGTGCTCAGTAGCATAAGTTTGGATGCACACAGGTGCATCAATAATATGCATCATGCAATTAAATATATATGTAACTAAGGCTAAATACCATAATATTTTTGAATCCAAACTAATTAATGGGAAATCAGTTAAACCTGCTGGCAGGTTCTAGGAACACTAACCAATGGCAGACTATCTAAGTGACAGTGAGTAGCACAGACAATATGTTATCAACACAAGAATAGTTATTTTCATTCCATTAGAAGAATTTTCCCAGTGATTAAACCAACGAAAATTAATGGCTAAAATTTAAAGCTGAGACCAGTAAATAAAAGTAAAGTTTTGGGAATCAGCTATTTCTTTTTTTTTGTTTTTTTTTTGGAATATGAAATTTAGTTTGGAGGGGAGTTTCTTTTCCATTAATTCTTAACTCTTTCTTTTTTTTATTTACCTCTTGCTCTTCTGTTTTAGGTTGATTTTTTCGAAGTAATGTCACAGAAAGAAAGTAAAGGTAAATATAATGTTTTCTTCCAATTCTGCAGCATGAATACTTTAAAACAATTGTTAGAACATGAATATCTTGTATTTTTCACTATTGTAACTCATCTCAATCTCATCATAGTTTTTAGATTCTGGGAGCAACATGGGTTCTCCAGTTAATAGTTTAAGTTTCTAGTTTGTTTGCAAATTTTATTACCATCAAAGGAGATGGTTTACTCTGGTCGTCTACACATGCGCTGGCACCACTGCCTGCTAAATTTAATCAGGGTAGTTGTTTTAAAGTACAATTTCTAACCCCTTTAAGTCTTGGTATTACCTGGTGATAATCTGACTACACAAATACCTGCATGGTTTACTCTGGCCATCTACAAATCCGCTGGCAACACTGCCTGCTAAATTTAATCAGGGTAGTTGTTATAAAGTACAATTTCTAACCCTTTTAAGTCTTGGTATTACCTGGTGATAATCCGACTACACAAATACCTGCATATCAAGCTAATGATGGAGAAAAATATTGCAAAAAAAACTACCAAAATCCGTCTTTAAAAAAAACCTGAAGTAGGAATCTTTCCTTCAGCATCAGCAAAATATACATTATGTATAGACAAATCTAAAAAGTGATGTTATTTATTGTACTCCCCATAGCTTATTTGAATAATTGCATGTAAAATGTTGATAAAGCTACTTTTTAAGTTTCTAAGTCTCTGTGCATAGACATGAGTTTTAAATAGTGCATTCCCATTGCTGCAACTTGCTCTGCAGTCAAAATAATAACTTTTCTTTCATGGAAATTAGTGTGTAGATACATTTTAAGTTGGAGATTATAGTTATTAAATTGAAAAAAAAAAATCAAACATCAGTCAAATTTTGGTGAAAATCAAACATCATTTATGAAATTTGTACGTGATGTCTGCTTAATTTAGTACAGTCTTATAGCAAGTCCTCTTTTCCCCTCCTATTTTCAGTTAGTGACTTGCAATAACATTTGAATACCAGCTTTGGTTAATATTAAGCACCATATGCGGACTTCTATATAAGCTTTTGGTCTTTCAATCAACATGCTCAGAAAGTCTTGGATATAAACTGTAGAACTGTGTTAGAAGTTGGAAGCTGTTGTGAAGAGTATAGATTATCTATTTTTTTAATCAGAAAGTTGATATTACTATTTTGGCTTTATATTAGCAATTGGTGACACACTAAACCCCCTAAATTCCAACTTTGGAGAAAATCAAACTATATTTTTGTGCTGTATACTTATTGTATACTGAATTTGCAAATTGCAACAATAGGGTTTTTATCAACAATCTCAGAAGCTCTTGATTAACAGTGCAGTAAAAACGGAACTTCATTTGTGTCCCATTTAGGATACATACTGTGTTTTGCTTTAAGATACTCAAATGACAATTTGCTCCTCTTGTTGGTAATTAGTTACTTCAAAAACCTTTAAATATCAAATCTGGTTATTGTCCTTCTGTATTGCAATATTAGCCACCATTATCTAATCAAAAGGCTCAGAAATCCTTTGATGGAAATTGGAAACAATTTTCGGAAAATGTTGGACACATGTTATGCTTTGTTTCAATTGTTGTTTGTTTCAATGTGTTTATAATTAAATTTTAGAATCATAGTTGTAATTAAGAATTTTAAACTCATTAGATATCAGCTTTGGTTGTGTGAAATAAACACAACCGTACTACGCAACCTGAAAAACGGTAAAGCTGCCGGAATTGATGTCTTATTGAAATTAATCAAAAAAAGTTTTTACACAAAATAAGTTTTTCAAAAAAAAGTAAAGAACTTAAGTTAAACTCAAAACGAGCAGAAACTAATCTGATTAGGGTTCTAAACCCTATGCTTTCTAAAAGCCAGAATATAATTTGTACTTTACTGGAAAAAATCAAATATGCTGATATTTATTCCTTTAAATCTTAATTAATTTTTGATTTCTTAAACTTATAAAAGTGAAAAAATTTAAAAGAATTTTTTATTTAAAAGAAATTTCTATGACAACATTTTCTATATAAAACCTTATATGCCCCCAGGGTGTAACTTACAACCCTTGCCCTGAGGGGTTTGGGGGGGGGGGTTGTCATCTTCAAAATCATAATTTCCAGAACTTTCAACTACGTTGAAGAAAATCTATCTTAAAATTTTAATTGGATGTGTTTGGGGAAATGGTGGGCGTCAGAGGGGGGGGGGGGGGGTTAGTTGCTCTCCAATCACTTTCGACTAATAAAAGGGCCCTAGCCCTTTCAAGTTCCAATCAAGTGAGCTTTTTTTGAAGTTTCCATGACAACACTTTCTATAAAAACCTTATATGTCCCCAAGGTATTACTTACAACCCTTGCCCTGAGGGCTCTGAGGAGGCTATCATCCTAAAAGACCTAATTTACAGAACTTTTAACTACGTTGAACAAAATGAATATCTCACAATTTTTATTGCATGTGTTTGGGGAAATGGTGGGGCGTGAGAGGGGGGTTAGTTGCCCTCCAATTACTTTCAACTATTAAAAAGGGCACTACCCCTTTCAATTTCCAATCGAGTGAGCCCTTTTTGAAGTTTTATGACAACGCTTGCTATAAAAAACCTTATATGCCCCCAGGGCATAACTTATAAACCTTGCCCTGAGGGCTGTAGGGGGAGTTTTGTCCTCAAAGACATAATTTCCAGACCTTTCAACTATGTTGAACAAAATGTCTATCTCAAAATTTTTATTGGATGTGTTTGGGAAAATGGTGGGTGTGAGAGGGGGGTTAGTTCCCCTCTAATCACTTTCGACTAATAAAAAAACTTTCTATAAAAACCTCATATGCCCCCAGGGCATAACTTATAACCCTTGCCCTGAGGGATTTGGGGTGGTCGTTATCCTTAAAGACCTAATTTCCAGAACTTTCAACTACGTTGAACAAAATGGCTATCTCAAAATTTTGATTGAATGTGTTTGGGGAAACGGTGGGCGTGAGAGGGGGGTCAGTTACTCTCCAATCACTGTCGACTATTAAAAAGGGCACTAGCCCTTTAAATTTCGAATCGAATGGGCCCTGTTTCAAGTTCCTATGACAAAGCTTTCAATAAAAACCTTATGTGCCCCCAGGGCATAACTTATAACCCTTACCCCAAAGACTGTGGGGGGGGGGTGTTCTGCTCAAAGATATAATTTCCAGAACTTTTAACTGCGTTGAACAAAATGTCTATCTCAAAATTTTTATTGGATGTGTTTGGGGAAATGGTGGGCATCGAAGCGGTGCTAGTTGCCTTCCAATCACAATCTACAATTAAAAAGGGTACTAGCCTTTTCAATTTCCAATCGAATGAGCCCTTTTTGAAGTTTCTATGACAACCGTTTCTATTAAAACCTTACATGCCCCCAGGGTATAACTTACAACCCTTGTCTTAAGGGCTTAGAGGGGGGGATTGTCATCCTTAAAGACCTAGTTTCAAGAACTTTCAACTACGTTGAACAAAATGGCTATCTCAAAATTTTGATTGGATGTGTTTGGGGAAATGGTGGGCGTGGAAAGGGTGTTAGTTGCCATCAAATCACTTTCGACTATTAAAAAGGGCACTAGCCATTCCAATTTCCAATCGAATGAGCCCTTTTCGAAGTTTCTACGTCAACTCCTTCGATACGAAGGGCCCTGTTATGGAAAAACCTATCAAAGACCTAGTTTCAAGAACTTTCAACTATGTTGAACAAAAATTTGATTGGATGTGCTTGGGGAAAAGATGGGCGTGACAGGGGGGTTAGTTGCCCTCCAATTACTTTCAAATATTAAAAAGGGCACTAGCCCTTTGAATTTCCAATCGAATGAGCACTTTTTGAAGTTTTATGACAAATATTTCTATAAAAACCTTATATGCCCCCAGGGCATAACTTACAACCCTTGCCCTGAGGGCTGTGGGGGGAGTATCCTCCTCAAAAACGTAATTTCTATCCGTCAGCTATGATGAACAAAATGGCTATATCAAAATTTTGATTGGATGTTTTGGAAATGGTGGGTGTGGAAGGGGTGTTAGTTACTTTCCAATCACTTTTGACTATTAAAAAGGGCACTAGGTATTTCGATTTCCAATCGAATGAGCCCTTTTCGAAGTTTCTACGGCAACTCCTTCGATACGAAGGGCCCCGTTATGGAAAAAAACTATCAAAGACCTAGTTTCCAGAACTTTCAACTACGTTGAACAAAATGACTATCTCAAAATTTTGATTGGATGTGTTTGGGGAAAAGGTGGGCGTGGAAGGGTGTTAGTTGCTTTCCAATCACTTTCGACTATTAAAAAGGGCACTAGCCCTTTGAATTTCCAATCGAATGAGCCCTTTTTGAAGTTTCTACAACAACGCGTTCTATAAAAACCTTATATGCCCCCAGGGCACAAGATACAAACCTTGGCCTGTGGGCTGTGGGGGGAGTATCCTCCTCAAAAACATAATTTCTATCCGGAAATCAGCTACGATGAACAAAATAGCTATCTCAAAATTTTGATTGGATGTTGGGGAAATGGAGGGTGTGGAAGGGGTGTTAGTTGCCTTACAATCACTTTCGACTATTAAAAAGGGAACTAGCCATTCCGATTTCCAATCGAATGAGCCCTTTTCATAGTTTCTACGGCAACTCCTTCGATACAAAGGGCCCTCTTATGGAAAAAAAATTATTCTTTGTGCCAAAATCGTTTGTTAATTAGGCAGTGCTATGATATGGAAAATACTGGCGACTTATTGAAATACGGAATTGATGAATTATTGAAATATGGCGACTCGGCCTTGACGAAGTCTCTAAAAAATTTGAATCAGATTTGGGAAACCGAGAGTGTCCCGACTGATTGGAAGAAAGGAGTCATTATAAAACTTTCTAAGAAAGGTCAAACCATGGATTGTAACAATTGGCCCTACAGTTCATAGGAAGATAAGTTATCTGTCAAATATTCCTGAAACGTATTCAGTCGAGAATTGACAATATTCTGGGAGATGAGGAGCACGGTTTTTGGTCAGGTAGATCTTGTGCTGATCTGATATTCAGCCTAAGAATTCTAATTGAAGAATCGGACGGGTGGCAAACTGAAATATTAATAGCGTTTATTAATTTCTTAAAGGCGTTCGATTCTGTACATAGGGAATCACTTTGGAGAATACTACGATATTCTGCACTCCCAGACAAGATTATAAGTATTATTGTTGCTTTACACAATGACCAGCTATCCGCCGTACGAACCGAAGATGGAGACCTGACGGAATGGTTCCAGATCAATTCTGGTGTACGAAAAGGTTGTATCCTCTCTCCTGTGCTCTTCATGATTCTCATTGACTATGTACTTGGGTCCCCTCATTTTGTTGGAGGGATACAGTTGAATGAGAGGCGTGCTGTCTTTGACGGTGATTTTGCTTATGACATTGCGCTCCTCTATCATCTAAGAGAAGACTTGCAATAGAACATCACCGAGCTTTCGAACAAAGCCAGGCGAGTTGGGTTGCCAATTAGTACTCAAAAGACGAAGGTTATGCGTAACAACGTAAATACAACCCGGCCCGGCCCCTGAATGTTTCAGAGGAGCTAGATGAGAACACAGAATTTAAGTATCTTGGAAACTTCTTCAAATCTGACGGAAGTCTCGAGCGTGAAATTACTACACGCATTGCTTGTGCAGGAAAACTTTTACCAAGTTAAGAATAGTTTGGAAAAAGCGCTGCGTACTTTCTAAAGCTCAAACTCCGACTCCTAAATAGCAATGCCCTCTCTGTACTAACGTATGGATGCGAGACATGGGCACTGATGAAACAGTTTGAAAATGAATACAATGTTTCAAAAATAACTGTCTTCAGCGCATCCTGGGGATCCACTGTTCCAAAAGAAATGCGAAAGCCGCCATACGTGAAAGGACGGAACAACCGCTAATAGTTGAAAAAATCCTAAGTATTAGATAGCGATATTGGGGTCATATGGTCCGTATGGGTGATAGCAAGCTCCCCCATGATGTTTGGTGTTAGTTCCCCCCCCCCCCGGCATTAGAAGACATGGACAACCGAGATTGACGCTTGGCCGATCCCTAGAGGAAGAGGCTACTTTGGCGAGGACTTCTTTGGAAGATCTATGGTCTCAAGCTCTTCAGAGGTCGTCTTGGAGAGGCGTCGGACAAACTAAGTCTTAGTAAGCCTGCTCTCATAAAAGGAGAAAAAAAAAATACCAATGATGCTTACAAGAAAAGCAATTTTTTTTACATAAAAATCTCTGGTAATTTAGTTAACTATTTTTGAAATTCTATAAATCGTAACTTCAATTCAAAATGCCAAAGAACTAACTTCTAAAAAATAATAAAAAGAACTAACTTCTGGGGGCTAAGTTTTGCTGATCCATCTTTTTCTGTATCGAGCCTGACATGTATGCAGGAGCTTGTTTAGGAAGAGAGGAGTGGGTATTTTGAAAAAAAGGGGCAAACTGTATGAAAAATGTGTATAACCATCGGAAAAATTGGGAAATGTCAAGTTAATGAGGAGGACCTAGGCCTAAAGGGTCCCCTCCCTATGTAGGGAACAAAGATTGAATTTTGTGTGCGTTGATTGTTCCGTGTACCGATCTTTACGCGGAAAGAATTTTCCATTGTTGGTTTTTTATTTTGCTTGTATGGCATTTTCGTGTGCTGAATTTGAAGAAAGTTGAAATTTACTTGGGTTGAGGCTTGTGTTGGTTGAGTTTTGCCAGGCTGAATTTTGTTTGGGTTTTCTTAGCTGATTAGTCGCATTTGGCCAAGTCGAGTTTTGTGTGGAGCAGCAAAAACATTTGCTCCAAAAACCGTAGATAAACTTTCTGCATCTCCCATTTAAGATGAGACATTTATTTCGAAAAATTTCCATCACAAGCCCCGAAGGGCCGAATCCTAAAAAAAACAGCAAAAAAACTCGTCGAAACCATTTGCAGCTCTTCAAAAAATAGTCCTATCAGGGTTGGAAATATCAGGAATGTTGAATCTGTTTACGTTGACTGCTCAACGTCTTTTTGTACTAAAGCATCATAAGCTAATTTTTAACGAGGTCAAAATTTTTTCGTCCTTCTTTCTCTTTTAGACCTATGTTGATCTATGAAGTGCTATCCTTTTAGTCACTGAAATCATGTCGAAAATCCTTTCCTAGCTGTAGTAAATCAAAGGTGTTAAGGTCCAAGAAATAAATTCCATAAGGGGGACGGAAACTGCAAAAGGGACTTTCCGGCTTTTTGACTAGCCCTTAGGACTTGCTAGGTTTTGAGACCTTTAGACCTGACTAAGACAATATTATTATCCAAAGCTGTATTTTACAAGGACCATAATGAGAAATAGAGTAATCCCGAAAAAACTGAAATGTATTTTTGAAGTTACTTAAGTTTATAAATTAGACCACTCGATCCAGTGTGTATATTTTAAGAGCGGACGGGGGTGATAGTAACAACATTTGAATTACCATAAGTGAGCTCGTGTGTTTGTTTTGTACATTTGATTACGTTTGTAATATACCAGTCAACTTAATGAGGCAAGTTCTTGCCAGTGCGTAAGCCAAATCACAAATGTTGAGTACGTTTCATAGTCCTTTTTTTGAAAATTGTAGGCTGGAATGATCCTCCTGTTACTACTGGGACTGCACCTCGTAAGCCCTTTAAGAGACCGAAAGCTCCACCTCATCCTCTTCTTCGAGGTCAGGAAAGTTCTTCGGCAGCCGCAAGTCAGAATCGGCCTCTGTCATTGGCTATAAACTTGCCTCCCAGTGAACTTCTCTCTCATTTAGTACCAGTTTAACTATATTTCTCACAAAATTTTTTTATTTAAAATTGTTTTTTTTTTTTTTTACAATTATAGTGCTGATATTTTATTCTTTGTCTAGTTTTGTTCCAGGTTAATTACAATTGATAAAATTTTTTCATTTATAATTTTTTGTTTAAAATAATTATATTTATATATTTTCTCTCTTTCTCTCTCTCTCTCTCTCTCTCTCTCTCTCTCTCTCTCTCTCTCTCTCTCTCTCTCTCTCTCTCTCTCTCTCTCTCTCTCTCTCTCTCTCTCTCTCTTTTTTTTCTCTCTCTCTTTTTTTTCTCTCTCTCTGTTTTTTTTAGCAGGGCTAAAGAGGACTTTGTTACCCTTGTAGTAAAGATTTTTAAATTTGGCAAAGGCTTCATCTACACAATCAAACTTTAACTATGCGTAATAAAATTTTGAAAAGACCTTATTTAATTCTTGTTCTGTAACTTATAAATAATGCTGATGATACTTTCCCCCATGTATTTATATAGGTACTAGTGAAAATTGCACCCAAGCCCTCCTTTTAATAAGTATAACGAAGGAAAACAGAAAACAATTTACATTCAAGAAAAACAGCAATATAAATTAAACGTTATATGAACTAAAAGTCTGGAGTATTTTGGTTGTCAAGGTTTCTCTACGTATCATCCGATTCAAGCTTCATACTCTATGGCTTCCGAAGTAAAAAAAAACACCATTGACTTTATCAGCAAGCCGGTTTCTTTTGTTGGTTTTATTATTATTTAATGGCGAAAACAAAGTCTCGAAAACGCGTTGAAGAAAACATTATTATATTTGCCATCGCTGTATTTCCTTTTTTTACGATGTCGTAAATGTCGACTAAATTTTTGCAGGTCGTCTAAATTTCCTGCATGTAGTCGCACTCCTCTTGATTATTTCAATAATTGTATTCTAGTTTAAAGTTGCAAGTTAAATTCAACAATCTACACGATCTTAAATGAAACCGCGAAAGCCGTTGCATCTTCAGAAATTGTCTTGTTTTTTTGCCTGACACTCCTTAATACATGAACTTTTTGTTTTTGTCGCCGCGTGTAACACCAAAAATGAACTCGCGTGCTTTGCCTGTAGGTCTTGAAAAACATTCCCAGTAACTTAACAGGAGGAAAGGGTAGCACCTTTTGATGAAGCGTATTGGGGCTTGCTGGGAAACGTTCCTTATATTTCCGTTAAGTTTGTCGAATTGTCTCGACAGATTCTCAACGTGCTAGGCCCTTCCTCGATCTTTGATACCATTCATTCTTGATTAGCCTTTTTCTCTGATCGCTTCTACTTTGAGTTTACATGTAAAGAAAAATTTTAAACAATACCAAAGCACGCCTCATAAGACGAAATGCCTGGTACACAAGAGGTACATTGGCACACAAGAGGTACATCCCCACAATCAAGACACCAAACAGCAATAACACGAACTTTACAAATTTCTTGACGCGAAATATGCTATAAATTAAAAAAAAAACACTATTGAACAATCAGAAACGGGAGACGGGATTAAAATAGGAAATAACAGTTGTAACATAGACGATGGCACTTTTTCACTACACAAAAGTAATTTTTTGTTTGGTTAAATTTCGTTGTGGTGAAATGTCAAATTTTCATTAGTGAATCACCCCTACAAACTTGGAAGAACTAGCCTCTGGGCGAGCAATTTTGTCTTGGTGAGTCAACGACCAGTGAATTTAACCAAGCTTTTGAAAGATTTTTGAACAGTAGTAACTAAAAAAAAATTAAGTATAACAGTTTAGTATCCAATCACTGACTTAACTGACAAATCAATGATATCAGAACCTAGTTCAGCTTCAGATCGTACAAAAGTCAACAAGGTGGCCTTGTTAGTAAAAGCAAAAAGCGCATTAGGAGAACCTATAACAATATGTAATGGATATTCTCTAAGGCTAGAGCAGAGGTCATAGCCCTTGTTAACTGTAATGTTGTTAGGTCATAAATAGGACATTAAAGTACAGAACTGATAGAACTTGACTGTTTGGTTTCTAGCATAATCTGATTGATGACAATTTTACCCGAAGATTACATACCCTTGTATCGAAACCCCGCGGCTCAGAATCATAGTTTTGGGGCTAGTCTCAGAGGTACTATTTTTGGTTTAACCAAGTTCACTAAATGCAGAAACTAGTCAAACCTTCACCCGAGAGCATACACAGCGCTGATTCGCTATTGTAAGTAACTCCTGAGACGGGTCTAAAATCGTTAGTACGATGTCAGTATGGTCCAGAGCTTTTTCTTAGATTTTTTAACCGGTAAAATACTATTTACTGAATGGTTGGTCCGGCAAAGTCTAACAACTCCAGAAGCAAATGTTACATTGATAATATGAGGAGCGGTCAAAGAACGTGGATCCGATGTCAGATGTAACCGAACCTTATTGTCAGATCCAGCAACATTATTTTGGATTCTTGAGGTCAAAAACAGAATACCATATACGTTTCGTAAGACAAAGAAGAAAAAAATAATGTAGTTAAATAACCGAGAAAACGAGGTTAATAGCAGCCAGTGGATAGAAAAGAAGCGAAAAGGACAAAAGCGGAGATTTTGGCAAGGACCTCTGCCAAGCCGTCTTCAGTGCTAAAAAAAGAGAAGAAAAACTAACTTTTTGAGCATCTACTCTGTTTGTGTTACTTCAAAAGGTTTTTTTTTCTGTTCTCTCTTGTTTTAGCACTCAAGGCGGCTCAAGACTTCTATGCCCCTAGGGCATAACTTACAAACCTTGCCCTGAAGGATTTAGGGGGAGTTTCATCCTCAAAGACATAATTTCCGGACCTTTCAACTGTGTTGAACAATATGTTTGTCTCAATATTTTGATTGGGTGATGTTCTTGCCGAAATATCTGCTTTTGTCCTTTTTGCTTCTTTTCTATCCACTGGCTGATTTTACCCTCGTTTTCTTGGCTATTTAATAATATTATTTTTTTCTTGTTTGTCATGCGTTGTTTATAGCCAGTGTTGTCTTATAATGTAACTACTATATACATTTAGGTGTTAATGTTTTTTTGCGAGGCATCTACCTCATAAAACTTGTTTTGGCTTTCATCCTTTTGCCTTTCCTGTCGGAAGATCGCTCTTAAAATGTTCAATTTTTTTTATATATTTTTTTCCTTTTTAGTTTAAAAACTTGACTTTTTAATTCTTGTTTTATTACTATTTTATCTCAATTTATTTGACCTGTTTTCTTCTTGTTGTTTCCCACTCTTCGATTTTTTTTTTATTTATTTATTTTTTTTTTAATGCCTCATCTCACAGTGAAAAGGGCTTAGCAGAGATCTTTGCCCCCGCAATGCTATAGTTCTTGTTATTTTCCGATGATTCGTTGAAAAGGAGGTATTTCGTTGAGACCCAAGATTTCCCCGGGTGAAACCCTTTACTCATATAGGCATCATTTTGGTCATCTTTGATAAGCAGTTTTACTTTGATAATCTTCATGTTATTCCAGGTGTTGAAAGTTCCTCAAAAGAAGAAGATGTAAGCATAGGAGGTAATTGTAATATTGAAGATAAATTAGAAAATATATCGATGAAGACGTCTTCTAGTCCTGATATTAAGGTAATTTTCTAGATATGAAGTTGGCATGGGCGTAGGCAGCATTAGGCAGCATATTGTCTAGGGGGGGGGGGCAGTCGATAGTGTGATGGAGTTTTATATACTGCTTTTTCCAAACCATCTGCTTTTTCAGCCATATCTAATGTAAATTTGAAGGTCTAGGGGGGCAGCTGCCCCCCCTCCCTACGCCCATGGAAGTTGGTGAAGTACAATAAAAATTTGGAAAATCAGGTCAGTAAAGTCAAAAAAAGTAAATACACACAACTATTTCATCTTTTTAATAAACGGAGACGTCTTTGGCGCTACGAAAAAGCTAATCTTTTAAGATAAGACAGGAGCAACAGATTAAAAACCAAAGTAACTAAAACATCGCGGATTTAAGAGAATTTCGAGTGATAATTGAAACAGCCGGGATTTAAAAGGGCAAAAAAAAATTGTAAGATACATGGGTGTTGAATGAAAACATAGAAGATAAGTCAGCTGTGGTAACTCGGACGTTTCACGAAATAAATTTACACACGAACATAAAGCTTAAAACCGTGCTTTGGGCTCTTTGACTGCAATTAATGATTTGTTTTTCGTACAAGACATGTATTTTAGGCCTTCAAGATTCGATGGAACCAATTCTGATTTCAAAGTCTCCTGATTTTAATGTTCCTTCAAGTTAAATTTATTCGTTCATAAGTCGAATGGCTGGCAATAATTAACTTACAATTCGAAGATCCCCTTCTTACAACAAGAGAAACCACTTTAAAGACTGACAAAGACATTACTGAAGCATTTGCTATTCATTTCAACAAAGAAGTCCTCACAGTGCATAGAGGAAGGCGAAGAGTGTGCAAGTTGCATGAGAAGACACATTTCAGGAAGGAACTTGTATGTATGTTTACCAAATACGAGCTAAAGGAGGCTATAAGGTCGTCCAATTCCTCTTCTGCATCAGGAGAAGACGAAATAAGTATCCAATAGATCATAAATTCAGGAGAAATTTTTCATGACGCCTTACTTCATGTATATAACCATGCATGGACTACAAAAATATTCCCAAGGATATGGAAACAGGCCATTATAATCCCAATTAGAAAACAAGGCAAACCTCTATGTTGGGGTTCCACCCCAGTTTCTTTTCCTTACAGATAAATGACCTGTCTTCGTTTTCTTAATTACATTTGCTTATAGTATAATTGCAAAAGACAGGTTAAATTCCCGTTACTAAGTGATAGTGGTTTTGCAATAAGTAAGCTTTGAACTAAGTTTTATTTTTGGTACTTCCTGGTTTGGGAGTCATCGAAAGATAAATCTAAGAGGTAGAATCGGGTTTGAATGGGGATGTAGCTGATTGGCTGGGCCAAGCGAAGGTCCACCCATATGAACAGTTGTGTGAAAAATATTATTTTGTTTTAGTGTGCGCTTAGATCCTGTTCGGGGATATAGATTTATGTGGGATTATTGTAACCCTTTTGGAAGAATACAAGTAAGGTATTTTCTACAAACTGTGCACTAGTTTCCGCAACCCAGGCAGGGTAGGAATAGAGCTACGAGGTACCGTAAGTATTATATTGACAGGGAGATAGGGTAGTACCAAACCCGATATTTATTGAACCGTTGGGGTAAGAGCGGGAATCCTACTAACATTTGGGCCGACAAGGGGTTCTCCTCTTCGAGTAAGTGGCATAGCAACCTTTTTGCGCCATTTTTGCATCAATAAGTGGCGACACCCGTACATACACCCCAATACTCTAGATTTAATCAATTCCTACAGGCCTATCTCGCTACTACCAGTGCTTGGAAAACTTTTTGAAAAGATGCTACATAGGAGGTTAGAATGGTTTGTGGAAATTAAAAGAATTCTACCTAATTCCCAGGCTGGCTTTCGTAAGGAGCTTAATACTGTAGGCAATGTAATCTAGCTTGAAGCAGCTGCGAGAAATGCCATAGATAGCAGTGAGATCATGATAGCAGTCTCAGTTGACTTTGAATCAGCTTTTAACCACGTTTGCAAGTATTTCATTTGTCAAATTCTAAAAGGGATGGATTTCCCGGATGGAGTCATTAAGTTCCTCTTCAATTATCATCTGATAAAAGCTACAAAGTCCGGGTGCAAAATGAGCTATCCAGTATTTCAGCACTGCATGTTGGGCTCCCATAGGGATCTATACTCAACCCCCTTATTTTCTTATTAGTTTGAAGTGAGATTCAGTTCAGTATTGATTTAATATCAAAACTTGAATTTGCTGATGACCTAGTTCTTTGGTCAGTAGGCAGAGATGTAAATTCTATTGCTAATAATATTAACTTAGCATTAGATGAACTAGCAACTTTTTCTGCTGCATTTTTCCTACCTATCTCCAAGTCTAAGACAAATGCAATCATATTCCACAAGAAAAAATTCATTATACCACCAAAATTATTCGTCAATAATGTGGAAATAGAATATGCCGTAGCCCCTAAATTTTAGGAGTATACCTGGATCCAAGACTGACTTGGCAGAATCAAATCAATTGTGCAAAAAAATTCATATATGCAAAGGTTACTCATCCTTAAGTACCTGGCGGGGTCAAAGTGGGCCAATTCCCAAGAAATACTCTTTGATTTTTACAAGAGGTTTATTCGTTCAAAGATTGAGTATGTCATTAAAGCATATGAAGAATGTAGTAAGACTAGCCTTGCCAAATTAGAAACAATCCAAAATATGGCTAGCAAAATTGACCTAGGGCTTCATGCTCAGTGCCTCTCTAACAAAGTGAATAACCGGCCTGCCCTTTATTTTAAAAAGACGGAATACGCTGATCATCAAATATTACAGTAAGATACAAGCGATAGGTCACGAGCATGATATTTTTAAGCTCACTTTTGCCAAAGATGGTATCTCTCATAGTTTGACATCTCTAAGGTCATGGAAAACGTTTGACGAGCTTGTCCCATCTGGGAAACTTGAATCATCCTGTTTCAGTCGTTTTCTTGTCCCCCCAGCATGGCAAATGCTCCAATTGTTTCACTAGAGTTGATACCCTCACAAAAGACAAATTTCCTTCCAATCCAAATTCAGACCCTTTTTCATGAGAAAATGACCACTTTGTATCCAGATTCTCTCCAAATTTACACTGATGGCTCGGTTAAAGGCAGCAAATGCGGCTCTGCATCTGTTATCCCAAGTTATGCACTGAATATAAAAACCAGACTTCCTGACAATAGCTCCATCCTCACTGCAGAGCTACCAGCAATAAAAAAGGCTTTAAAGGCCATCAGTAATAATTTACCGGCTTCCAAAAGAGTAGTATTACTCTCAGACACCGAAGGTGCCCCTCAGCTCTTTGATAATATCCATTGGAGTGCCAAGAATACAGATCTGAGGACAATCAGAGATCAATTAATCAGTCTCCAAAATAGCTTCATTGAAGCTAAGATTCAGCATATCCTCAGCCACCAAGGCATCAAATATAATGAGGTAGCAGACCAGCTAGCTAGTAGCTCCTTGAATAATCCAATTAATCCTAATTTGATACTCAGAAGAAGAGTTCCTTCAAAAACAAAATGCTCATTCCATCCTTATTTCCATCACGGACAGATAACATTCTTTATTATAGAATCAAAAGCAGCTATTTGATCCTGAGGAAAGAGGAGTTTATTTGGCATAAACGAGCCGATCCAAATTGCAGCTTTTGCAACTCATTTCCAGAATCCTTGAACCACCTGATTTTTGAATGTCAATGCATCTAGCAAGAAGTAATCAACATTAGGAGAATCTTCAGGGAGGCAAAGCTCCAGCCTGACACGAACGTGTTGCTGCTCTCAAGCCTACCAGCTGACACTGAAAGATATCTATACAAAAGTATTTTCGATTTCCTAAGACATAACAATATCTGCGAGTAGTTCACATAGATGGTAGCAACACTTATTCCTGACCCATCATCCCCTGTAGATTGAAAATCGTCGTGACGCCAAAAGGAGACCGAAGTGGACTCCAGAAGGCATGGCATTTCAAGAAGAAGACAACTTCTGGAAGGAAAAAAGAAGAAAAGAAGGAAAAGAGAGAAAAAATGGGAAACAAGTGGAATAATTAAACAACTAAGCTTGCCCACTCGTGCTTTAAAACTACTTGTTTTATTGTTTGCCGGCTAATTAGTTTCTCAACAGCTAGATTTGGGTCGGCTAGGTTATAGCGCCGAATCAGAAAACTTTTTTTGTCCATGGTGGCAATTTTAATCAGGGTCCGAAGACTAAACAAGAAGAAAAATCACTTGAAGAAAGCAATAGTTTAAGTTTACTCAAAGAGTTTCTATTAGTCATCCTCATTTTTCTTTTAGTAGGCCTATTAGACTCTGTAATCAAGTGAAGGTCGGTCACTAGCATCAAATGGTCTGAAAAATCTTCAATAACCACATCACTAGATTTTAGTTCCAGATTCGTAAACAAATTATCAATAAGGGAAGCAGAATCTTTCGTTATTCTTGTTGGGACTCCATAAGCTGGTAAGAGACCACCGGACAGGCAAACTGATAACAAGTCAGCCCCATCAGAAGAGATTCCGTTGAAATTACCACTTAAATTATTAGAATTACATAAATTAATATTAAAATCACCCATGATAACAATTTTTGGGTACTATTTCGAAGCAATAATCACAAAATCATCAAGAAGTTGCACGAATTTCGAAGTAGGCGAACTTGAGGCCGGTTAAATACACAACACAAAATTTTCATACCCTTTACATCTATTTTAACTGCCAAAAATTCAAACGCCATTTCAAGATGTAGGTGATCAAATTCACTCACCAGATCTGACTGAATTGTTGGTTTAATGAAATAACCTACCCCTCCCTGTTTTTTATTAATCCAATTCTTATGAAAAAAAGTATAATCCTGTTTATTAATAAATGACTTTGTCGAATCATTTAAAAATGTTTCACAAGAGGCGAAGACATCTGTATTATGATGAGAAATAAACAGGGATATTCGATCAAAAATATTTAGTAACCTGTGACAGTTCAAAAATGCTATTCTAAAATCAACGCCTTTATTTAAAACTTGGGTGGGGAGTAGATATTTATTTTTAGGGATAAAATGAACCATCATATCAAAAACATCGTCATCTTTGCATAAATTCTCAAATATTTTACCTAAATCTAGGGGAAGCTCCTCGAAATTACGGAGTCTATCATCCATTATCTCGATGCTGGGTACAATCATTGAGAAAAGGTGGCATACAGATCATACACAAAGTGAATGGAGAAAAATGTTACAAGAACCTCATCTAAAACAAAAAAACATTAACAAAAAACCAGAACTCTATAGAACAAAAGATTACCACAGGAAAAATCAAGAATAGCGTGACACCAAGGAAAGAAATTAAATATAACAGTTTTGTTAACAAAAAAAAACAAAGTAAGAAAAAACCACATAATACTCATTATGATACTTTTGCGAATGAGCCTCCGAAAATAAGATAATCATAATCCTCAAACAGGCACAAAGTAAGGAAATTAAATATAACAGTTTTGATTACAAAAAAAAAAAAAGTAAGAAAAAACCACATAATACTCATTATGATACTTTTGCGAACAGTCCTCCGAAAATAAGATAATCATAATCCTCAGACAATCATAAATTATCAACTAACTTAACAACCAGATCACTAAACACGAAATGAAAAAAATACTCCACAATATCTTATAAATATACGCCCAGATTACTACTATCCTATTTACTTATTGATCAGCTCTCTCTCATATCACCGAATCATTTTTTTTTTATCTCAAGCCATACATGTGTTCCTTTATTTTTCATCAGAGAAGCAATAATCGTTCCAGACTCCTTCATCTCTTTTGCTTTAGTGAGGAATCCTGTGCGTAATGCGTAAAGTGCTAAAGGAACGTCCGTGCAAATTTTAATTCCAGAGCCCTAAAGCTTGGATACGTTTTGCATAACTAGATAAGCTTCAGCTTCATTCCTGAGCCTAATTAGCACTAGATTAACTGCCGGTTTACGTGACTGACTTTGATTATGGCGTCTGTTCGTTATATTGACAGTTTTTCCTCCTAAGCGGTAACATTTGTTAATTGACACAGATGACTCAATTTTTAAGGTATTTTTAAGTAGATCTTTCACGTGAGCTTCAAGGGATTGATTCGGATTAATATCCGTCGGTAAGTCGTGTATGATCAAGTTTGAGCTTCTTTCTTTCACTTCAATTACTAGCATTTCTAGAGCAAAAGCAGAGTTCTTCTGCTTTTGCTCTTCCAGTGACCTTTCTAATTCGGCTATTTTTCTATCTCTTTCTAAAGCCTCATTCTTTAACTCCTGTATTTCAGAAGACAAATTGTTAACTGCAGTTATTAAATGAGCCTGCTAACTAAGTAATCAGTCTAATTTTTCGTTTTGGAGTTCATTAGCTTGGTTAAACTTAGCTTGGGATACTGGAATATTCAATATATAATTTGCCGATATGCCCGAACTCAATTTTTTTTTTTAAACATCATTAAACAAGACTTACTCGCAAGGGGGGTGATTGACTACCCCCCGAAAAATCCAAAAAACGTGTTGTTGAAAGAAAAAATTCTTTTCTTTGAAAATCTTATTTTGTGGAAAAAGTTTTTTAAATTAATAATTATAATAATCGATGGTGCCATTAATTGCCTTAAAGTGTCCATTTCATTATTACAGTAACCTTTCTCACGAAATTTTCTTGTATTTCCTGAAACCATGAACTCTTGACTTGTCTTGATCTCTAAGTATCCCATCTGGTATATATATATATATATATATATATATATATATATATATATATATATATATATATATATATATATATATATATATATATATATATATATATATATATATATAAAACCTAACAGGCGCCAAGTAATCCATTATTTATTGCAATTTTCGCATTTGCTTGTAAAGCAACCTTTTTCAGACTCTTCTTAATATCTTTTCAAACACGGAGATGATTTTTACCTGCTCCAGCCATTGGTTCAGCCGTGCAATAGCTGATCATTGGTTTTGATTTCAAAACAGGGAGTGAAATCGCACCGCAACAGTTGCTTCAACTTTTGTTACTGTTCTTTATGTTGAACGATATTTAACTTGCTCATGATACCCTAACAAGTCTGATAATCCTTTTTATTAATTTCAGGAAGAGCTTAGAAATTTATTGAAAGAGATGAGCGGCAACGAGAATATTGACAAGAGTGCTCTCCTAAATCTTGAAAGGGTTTTGCAAGGTATGTTCAAAGAAAATTCGAATTCTTCCCACGAAAATTGGCCCTCGGTGCGAACTTATGCCGTGTCGTGTCGATACATATAGACATTTTGGCTGAATTAACTTGATAGAAATTCAACAAAATTGGTTTTATATATGAATTTTGACAAGTTAAGACAGCTAATCAAAGGGCCTTAAACTAATGTTTGTGAGAAGATATTTCGGCAGATACACAGACAGTAGTCGATCCAGGATATGAGAGTGTGGGTGGGGCTGGTTGGCTAAACTTTTGACTCTGCTTTTTGCTCGACAGATTTGTAGACTAGAATTTAGATCTTTCTTTATTTTTGCTCAACGACCTCGTATATGAAAACTGTACATAATTAGAAGGCACTTAAGCCTGAGTCAACTGAGTATTATAAATATAGGTAATTTTTTTTCTAAATTTAAACTGTATTCGAGGCGAAGGGTGGTGGTGTCTCCCCTCTCCTCTGGATTTGTCACTGACCTTAGAAAGCAAGTTAGTTAAGCTTGTGCTTGCTCTTGCCACTCGTCTAAGTAAAATACCTTGAAATGGATCCTAGTGACTACAATTTGGAAAGAAGATTTGGCTGTGTGAACTGTGTCCCAGTTGTTTAGTGTCTGTCCCTTGTTTCTATAATATACACTAGAACAATGTTAGTCAACTTGATCCGTACCACTCACTTGAGGGCACTAGAGGCTCTTTTTGGTGTTGAAGCAATTTCCTATTACTTCTATTGTCGGCGGACGATTTGCCATTGTTCGGTAACTATACGACAAAAGTATTAAGCTATAGCTCAATTTATATTCTGGGAGCTATTACAGTATATGCCTCCAAGGGAACATGACCCCTGCAGCCCCGGGGACAAGGGCCCCAAAATACGCAAACAATCTGTTCTTCACAAAAATATTTTATTAGAAAAGGTGGGTCTGCTCTATCCTATGAAGTCTGGAATCATGCAAGTAATTTAAAGCTTTATGATTGGGAGCAATATATCGATTCTTGGAGCCATCCATATCCATCGCGAACACTTTAGCAGAAATGTTGGCAATTCGTTTCTAATTTTAATTGGGATAGTACAAGGATGTTTAATCTAGAACGATTAAAGAGCAAAATAGTGGACCATGCAAACTTGATGCAAAAACAATATAATTCCTGACTTGGCGCCAAAACGAATTAAGTCCAAGCCTTGGACGACTTAGGTGTAAAAACGAGCTATGTTTAAACTGTAGATTTTTGTAATATGGCTGCAGACTTTGTAACATTTGTAGATTTTGTAACAAGCTGAGTCCTGGCCTATTCCAAAAATGAGCCAAGTCCGCAAGTTGCGGACTGACATGGTGCAAAACGAGCTAAATCATGACTTGATTCATGACTTGCAAAACGAGCAAAATCATTACTTGATCTGAGCTATTTTCTGATTCGGTGCAAATCCATTTTTCATCCTTCGCTACTAACTTTTTATCAGGAATTTAGGCAGATAGCACCCTGCTTAACTTAGAAAAATAGAAGGATTTAAATTTATATGGTAGGAAGCACAAAATGGGGTAATGACACCTTGTTTCAACCAGAATTTTGCAAGGACTTTCAGTCTGAATGGCTTGAGGCACAAGTAAACCACCGGCCCCACCTGTACCATCACCCACTGCTATCTTTCAGGTGAAAATTAGGCAGGCTTTTTTCATTGATCTGCTTGAATATTATGGGGCAAGTATATTGGGCCAATGGAACATTAGAACACTGATTTTTTTACTTGTATGCCTCTTCTTCGGTCTTTTCAGGGTATTGTACAGATCTGTTTGAACCTGTGAGATAAGTACGTTAGGTCAAGGGGACGGATTCTCAGACACGTGCGCCTTTCCCAAGCCTCGCTTACCTTCTGCACAAAGGTTTCCCGAACCGCATGATATTAAGTAGGCACATAGTTACAGTTAATGAATCTATCTCCAATCGATGGTACCTCTCTTGCTGTCAATGTCCCAGTACCAACAGGCTTCGAATTTTAAATTCAGGGTTGATCGAACTATGAAACTTTCCAGACTGTTAGCGCCTGGACTGAAGTTCCGAGGAAAGATCTCCTTGGTGGTAGGTAACTGTCTACCGAATTTTAAGCGAATTTCAATACTGTCTTTCCCAGTCACCACTCTGGCAAGCTGTTGCAGAAAAACTCCCAACTTTTATCTAACACACTATACCGCTGACTGACTCGGTATCTTCTTTATCTCATCTCTTAACGAAAAACTGTCCTTCGGTAACCTGTGCCTGTCCTTATGATTTGAAATCCTTATCACTTTGCTATGTGATCCGAGGCAAAAGAGAACCCGCAAGTTCAATTGTGTGCTACCTGCCTATGTAATCTCGAGCCTTCTTATTTTTACGTTGACCTCAACAATAGCCAATTTGTGTATACTGACAATTTCATTTTACTCGTCGAAAACGATAAGGTTTAAAAAGGAACTTGGTTCTTGTGATCGTATCACTTAATCATGTTGGTCTATCGATAAATGGTCCAAATGTCGGTTCTTATGTTATTAGCACCAAATGTGATCATCCTATTCTGCTTGATTTGATAGTTCTTCAATCCAAAGGTGGTCAGGTGGTTGGACATCTTATTTGTGAACTCCCTTACTGTTGCCTGCTCTTTGACAGTTAGTGGTTGTGTTGAGAGTTTTCAAATCGCATAAGACCGGATCTCTTCTTTCCAAAGTCAATTTGATCGTAGGCCGGTAGGACTACTTTATACCACATCTATATATATATATATATATATATATATATATATATATATATATATATATATATATATATATATATATATATATATATATATATATATATATTGATTGTGTATATGTACCTCCACTTGGGAAAAGTCAGAGTTGTCATGCTAAGGTAGGATTATAACAGTTGAATAACCCTGTATAAGTTTTTCTCACTTTTGTTGCTCATTTTGTGCTGGAATTCCTTGTTTGTTTTAGGCATATATATATATATATATATATATATATATATATATATATATATATATATATATATATATATATATATATATATATATATATATATATATATATATATATATATATATATATATATATATATATATATATATATATATATGTGTGTGTGTGTGTGTGTGTGTGTGTGTGTGTGTGTGTGTGTGTGTGTGTGTGTGTGTGTTTATATCTATATATTATATATATATATATATATATATATATATATATATATATATATATATATATATATATATATATATATATATATATATATATATATATATATATATATATATATATATATATATATATATATATATATATATATATATATATATATATAGGCAAACAGGTTCGTGGGAACCTTAATGGGTAACCATTTGTTATACATTCTGTATCTCGACTTTTTTTTCTAATAAATTGAATTAAAACTGACTGAAGTTAGTTATTTTCTAGTCAACAAAGTTTGTTACACACTTTTCGACGAACCATAATTGATATTTCATTAATGCTTGTTCCATTATTGATGTGCAATCGCTTTTGCCAGGTCTCCAGAATACTAAAAGGATGGCTTCAGGCCAATAGAAGACTAAAAATTGTGCTCAGATTTTTAATCCGAATGATCAGAAATCCTCCTTCTCACCCTCCCAGTTTTTAGTTAAAATGTCATTAAAAAAAAATATTGCACAAAACTGCGGTGGACCCTAACCTTGAGTGAACACTCTGATTTACCTAAAATTTAAATTACAATACCATATTTTAGTTCTTATGCAAATGAACTTTGAAAACCTTAACAAATAAATCTACAATTAGTGCTTCATAAAACTAAGTTATCTGATGTACGAATAGAATTATATTTAAAAGAAAAGTTTTCTCTAGAATTTTTGAAAGAAAAGTAAAGAACGATTTTAAACCCTAAGTGGGGGAGGAATAAGTCATGTGACCAGAATGAAATGACTGAATAAATAAATAATCAATTCAAACTTTAAACGAACAGAAAGTATCACTAGTAAGAGTGGGGTTACTGCCCCCTCGAACCCTCTTAGGGCTTGCTGGCTAGTTGTTTTATGCCGAAAACAATTTTTAAAGAAAAGTCTGTAGAATTTAATGCGTCAGCAGTAAAGCCTCTTAAATTAAATAGTAAGGAATTTGAGTTTTAACTTTTGAACTTTTTTAGCTACACTCTTTTCACTGTTAGAAAAAAGTTCCTTTACATCTTGGACTGTCCTAGAATTTTCTTGACGTAAGGTCGCCTTAATTATGTTCCAAATAGGAGCTGCACTATTCAGCTACAAGTTAAATATTTTATAGTTTTTCCCTTCTTTACGAAAACCATACACACATTTTCCGTATAAAGCATCAAAGACCTTATTTTCATTTCCCTTTTAAGTCATGCAAATTTCACATACCCTTTCTGGGTATACCTTATTTCGCCGGACAAAACTAAAGCTGATAAATGTTAATGTTGAAATTACTTTATTTTTTAGATGATAGTGAACGTATGGTAGACCCTACAGAAGCTATTGATCGTATTGTATCAGATGGAAAAGTCCCGGCTGAACTGAAATATAAATTGATCGAGCTTCGGAGAAAGTTCCAAAAGACCATTCCAGATTGAGTGCCAGGTTTCTTTTCTGTTATATTTTGAATGTAATTTCTGGCTACTTTTTTTTCCACTGGTTTTGAAATTATGTTTTTCTTGATTATTGTGAGAAACTTATAATAAAGTTTACGCTGTAGTTTTGTGTAGCCTATAGTGATTATGTCAAGAAAATGTGAATATATGTCAAGAATGAGTGTTAATCTTTTCGAAACTTGATGCGTGTGTTTTTTTTTTTTTTTTTTTTTTTTTTTTTTTTTTTTTTTCTTGGAAGAATTACCACCTTTCTTTTTGGAATAGAGGTAATTCTTTGAAAGAATTACCAAATTAGCTTGATAGTTGCTTGTATATTTTTTTTTTTGACAATAGTGACGGAACAGGTATCTGGTGACTAGCCTTGCCCTAGATTTCGTGTCCATTGTTCGTTTATAAAAATTTTGATTAACAAAAGAGAATTTGAAACCAATAGTATCGAAAAATAATCATTCGGGTAATGATATATTATATTATTTACAGAATTTGCTTGCAAATTTACTGTTTTTGGCATGTAACCAGATATGTTAAACATAGAAACAGAATAGTAAAAAACGGGCAACCATGTCTTATTTCACGGACTTCGTGAATGTGTAGGAAAACCGTGGATGCTGCCTTGTCTGTTGCCAAATTCGTTTTGCTTGGTGTTAGGACCCCTCCCCCCTCTTTTCAGAGCCTGTTGAATAACTGAAGTTTTGAATTTAATACAACTATCGTTAAAAAACAAAACGTTTTGAAAAAAAAAAAAAAAAACAACTTTCATGTTGACATTTTAACTGAAGAATTTCGAAACTTTGAAATGGTCTTGTCAGGAGTTTGCGAAACTCATTTTCTAGGAGTAAGAAATATAATATTAGGTAATATAGAATTTTTTATTCACACAGGAAAGATGGAGTGCATAAGCAGGGAGTAGGGCCCATGATGAATAAGAAAGCTTCTAAGCCAGGTCTCGCAATGCTAAAATATGGCACTGGAATGTCAAGAAATTACGAGGAAGTGGTCTGTCTGGATTTATTCCAGTTAAAGATAGAAACAGGGTCTCAATTAGTAACAAAGAAAATGTTAAAGAGAGATGGACAGACCATTTTGAAAATGTTTTAAACCATGATAAAGTCACAAGAAATTATATAGAAAAGAATGAAAAAAATTTATGACAGTTTGGAAGTAAAGAAAGATTTATGTTGCGAAGAAGAGTTAACGACAGTAGTAAAAGAATTTCAAGCAGTAAGACGCTGGTGCATCTTACAAATAAAAGGTGCTGATGGTATGGTTAATGAGTTTCTGAAATACGGTCGCTGTAAAGTTAAATTAATTACTGAAGACTAGAAAAATGTTTTCATTATAAGGGGAAGTACGAAGCAATTTTTGGGAAACATTAATTATTTACTTTTATAACAGTAAATATTGTAATTTTTGAGGTATTAGATTGGTTTCTGTTGGACGCAAATTACTTAGTATGATAATATTTTTTTAACTTAGATTTACTGTGAATAAAGTTTTAAGAAAAGAAAAGCAGGGTTTTAAGAAGGGGATAGAATGTGTCGACCAGATTTTCACTCTTAGATTAACAATTGCGAAATGCCCAGGTCATCAGACCCCTTTCATCCTCAGTTTTATAAATTATGATAAGGCGTTTGATTTAGCCGAAAGGGGAGAATTAGTAAAGGTCCTATCCTTCACTACATTAGATTTTGTAGATGTTGTGGCTGTCATAGATAAAAATGTTAGCAAAATAAGTGAATTTTGGATATTTCGAGAGTTCAGGGTGGAAAAGTAAGTCTGAAAATCAATGTTATGAAGACTTAGTTGGAGTAGGAATAAATGAAGACCAAGAGATGATGTGGCTTAGCAAGAAGTTCGATGAAGTAGTTAGTTTCGTTTATATGGGTTTTATTGTTAGTAAACATTGTGTATGCAATGAAGATTAAAAATAGAATATCAAAGGCCCAGTGTGTTTTTCACAGTTGAAAAAAGTCTGTGAATGTAGGAAGATCAGTCTGTGGACCATCATTAGAATATCGGAAACTACAATAATGACAGTAGTCAAGCATGGCTCTAAAACATGGATGTTTCAGAAGACGGAGGAGGATTTGTATGATGTTTTCCAGTAAAATTGCCAACTGGTGAATTTTGGTACCCTTTTTAACTGACCATATATCAAACAACAAGGTTTGTGAAAAAATATGATTATATGGCACTTTCCAGGGCTGTTGAAATGTTTATAAGAAGTTGAAAGTGATAGGAAATATTTAACGGCTGAAGAATGGCCAAAGATTGCCCTTTTTACAATTCATCTACGGCCAAACGAAAGCAGGTCGTCTCCAAATGAGGTGGGAAAATTTCTAAAGCGAGAACGTACAAGAAATTGGAACTTCTTAGAAGGGGGCAAAGAAAGAACATTTACATATGTTTGGATGGAAGAGAAGCATGCACAGAAGTCTTGCCCTCAGGTGGCTTGGCGTTACAGTGAGCTGTTAGTAGCAGTGGTAGTCTGCTTTAAAGCTTGACAGCGGTAATCCGCATTTTTAAGGCTCGTTCTATCCTTACAATATATAGGCAGTATTATTAGTAAAGACGGTGGGTGCAGAGTACATATTAAAAGTAAAATAGGCAAGGCCTATGGTGTTTTTTCACAGTTGAAAAAAGCTGTGAAAAATAGGAAGATAATTCTGCGAATCAAGATTAGAACATTGGAAGATACAGTGATAAGGCATGGTTCTGAAGAGTGGGCACTCTCAAAAAGGGAGGAAGATTAGCAAGATGTTTTCCAGGGAAATTGCTAACGGATTTGTTTTCGCCCCCGAATGACTGACCGTATCTGAAACAGTAAGCTGTACGAAAAATGTGGGTCAATCCCGTTTTCAATGGCTATAATGAGGGAAAGGTTGAAATGATAGGACACTTTCTGCAAACAAAGGATGATAGATTTCCCAGAATAGACCTTGTCGGGCAACCGTCCAGGGCCAAGCGAAAAGTTGGTCGCCTCCCAAATGGGGTGGGAGGCTGTCGTAAGGAAAGATTTAAGTGAAATGGAAACTTATTGGGAAAGTGTAAAGAAGGAGGCTTTGAATGGTTTAAAATAGAGGAGGAGTGTTTATAGCTGTGTTGGCTTGATGCTAAAGCAGGCTGGTTTGATGCTAAAGCAAGCTGTTAATAGTAGTAGTAGTAATATGCTTACAGTAAAGTCAGCATATTGAGAACGGCAACCAGTATGAATTACTAAGACCAACTTCTATTATAAAGGCTCTCAAATATAAAGCTGTGTTCTAAATGGAGCTGAATTTCACTTCTTCTTCTTCTATATCAGCAGGCGGGCTTCTCAGTCAATGCTATTAAGCCCTTTTCCTTTTGCTTCACTCTGTGGGCGGAACAGAGCTACTGGCTTGGTTGCCTCTTATTTATTAGAAATCCTCAGATATCTTTCAGTAAATCTTTTGACTCAAGGAGTTCGAATATAAGACGATAGATATCAACTTCTGTGCTCTGTGTGCAGGAATAGTCAGCTAGACTCATGGCTGTTAGTGAGATTTTTGGTGTTTGAAGCACTTTAACATTTTACAATGCAAGGTATACTGTGCAGACATCAGCATATTACATTCAAATAGGCAGTGGTCAATTGTTTCATTATTCATATTACAATACCTGCAAAGAGGGGACAAGGGAACTGAACGACTTGAATTAGGGAACTGATAAGAGAATGCCAGAAAATTTAGCCCATTTGATCCAGAACGAATTCTATGATAAATTTTAGAAAAATCCTTGTTGGGAAATTGAGATAGAATGGGATTATTCTTATTAAATATAATATCTGATAGTCTCCATCGGTAAATATCTCTAAGGGGTATTGGTCTCCCACTTGGCTGGTCAATATTTATAGCATTTTTCTCTATTTCATCTGCCTGATGATTACCACTTATACCAGAGTGGCTAGGAACATACTGAAGATAAGTTCTTATACCTCTTGAAGCAAGATTATCAATAATACTAAGACAATGATAAGTGTCAATATCCAACTTATACTGAGGAGCTGAAGAAAGCAACTCAAGGCTTGAGTTGAGTCAGAATAAACTATAATATTATGTGAATTAGCAATCAAAGTTTGGTTATTCATAAGATGTTCTAATGCTATGATTATGGCATTTAACTCTGCAGACTTTATAAACACATTATCATACATTCTCTCACTCATTGCAATATTAAGGTGTGGAAGGAAAGCTCCACTTGCTACTTTCTCATTCATTTTCGACCCATCAACAAAAATTGGGAAATGGTTTTTATATGTAAATGTTTTAAGTTCAGCAAATTTTTTCTGGATGAAAGCAATGGGCGTTAAATCTTTAGTCCACTTTGAAAAATCAGTATTTATTATGGGAATTGACCAATTCCATGGAGGGGAATGGGAGGAAGTAGGTGCAATAGACTTTGCGGGTACAGGGAACTTCTTCTGAATATAGACATACTCATTTGCAATGCCTCTATACATGGCTGGATTTCTTAGCCAATTATTTAGCGTGTGTGGGCTATTTGCTTCAATTTCTGTAAGATATTTTATCAAAAGAAAGCTACGTCTTTCCTTTATTGATATTAATCCTCTCTCAGTCACCAAATACTTAGTGCTTGTGGGTTTTCTAAGGCCAAATATGAGACGGATTATATCATTGTGTGTTGCTTCAGTTTTTTGCCTCTGGATCTTTGCACATGACCATAAGCGATGAGCCCATAGTCAATATGGGGTCTTATATGTGACTTATAAAACTGGAGTAAGGTTTTCTCTTACAACCCCAGGGTGTCGAAAGAAGTCTTTTTAGTATTGTTGTTTTTCTATAGCATTTTTTTTATTGTGTTTGAAATGTGGAGATGAAAGTTATGTTTCTGGTCAAGTATTAGACCTAGGTATTTAATATGATTGTCCTCTGGAATAGTTGTTCCATTTAGAGTTAGTCTTGCATTAACATAATTTTGCTTGTGGTGAAATCGGATTATTTTTGACTCGGTGGGTGCAGTGGGTAAATCTGAATATTGGGAAAAATTTTCAAATTGGAAAAGTGACTTTTGCAGCTTTGACTGTTACAATCTCAAAGGTGTAGCCGGATGACCATAGTACCAGATCATCAGCATATTGTAGATTCTTGTGGGGGAGGTTCATGTCCCAGAGATAGAGGGCAAAGAGGATGCACCTCAGTACTGCACCCTGAGGAAGGCCTTTGGTTATTGTTTGTTGGGGTGAAGAGGCTGAACTTACACAAACAATGAAACTTCGCTTTTCTGTGAAAGATTTTATAAAAGATACTAGCTTGGCGGTAGTCCAAGGTTTGCTAGTTTGGTTAAAAGTATTTGGTGGTTTACATTGTCATATGCCCCTTCAAAAGTTTCTTCTTCTTCTATTTAACAGCAGGCGGGCTTTTCAGTGATACTATTTAGCCCTTTTCCTTTTGCTTCACTCTGTGGCCAAGTTTCAAAATGTAACAACTACTATTAAATTTCACTTCTTGTTACAAAGTTCTAAATTATCGGCGCGGCTTTTTCCCTCCTGGAATTTCGGCATGGTCAAGTAACATTAACTGGCATTTTGTTTTCGCTGACTAAATAAAAACTGGGCAACTTCCGTGATACATTTCCTTACATTCAAATTGAAAAGACGTGAGCTATTGATTATAGGACTAGACCTAGTAAGTATCGAGCTGAGGTTAACTCCTCTGAAATTTCCCATAAAGCATAGATTTTGGAGTAAATTTATGTCGGATACAATTGAGGGTAAATTTTTACCAAATCATATTATTGACTTACGAATAAAGTGAATAGCCTATACCACTCAATGTCTTTTTTTATGCTCTTTCCATATAGGCTATAATAATCATTTTGTCGGAAATGAATTTCACCCCACTCCTATATGAACCAAATCAGGGTATTTATTTGTGCATTAGGGGGGGGGGGCAAATTTTATTTCTAATGTAAATGGGAGGTAAGTTTAAGTTTTATCCCCACCCTCCAACCCCCACTAATGTGCAAATATATGCCCTGAATTGGTATATATGGGTGGGGTAAATTTATTTCCAACATAAATGATTATTATATCATTGAGGGCATGGTAAAATTCTACTTTTGGCTATCTTTGTAAGGGGTTTTCATCCCTGAATGGAACTTTCAGGGATGAGTCTACAGGCTAAAGTATGGGTCAATATCTACGAAATCATATTATTGAGTTAGGAATAAAGTTAATACACCATTTGATGCCTTTTTTATGCTGATTACGAATATAATAAGCATTTCTTTTGGAAATGAATTTCAGCCCCCCCCCTATATAGGCTATACCTAACCCTGAATTGGCATATATAGGGGGGGGGCTGAAATTCATTTCTGATGGAAGTGATTATCAGCCTATATTTGTAATCAGCATAAAAAAAGGCATTAGATGGTGTATTCACTTTAGTCCTAACTCAATAATATGATTTTGTATATATTGACCAAAGTATGTCCCAGGAAGGTATTTTGAAACACCTTCCTCCACTCCTTCTCTCACTAGATGGTCCTGAAATTTGCTTTCATGACAGGTCTAGACAAACAGAAACAGAACAACAGGTCTAGAAACAGAAACAAACAGAAATTACAATAAATAACCAAGTCAAACTCAATGCAAGCAGAAATTAACATAAGTTGGGCTCAAAACCCCTATGCCTTCCCAAGGCCAGAACAAAATTTGCACTTTACTGGAAAAAATATAGGCCTAAATGTTTTTACTTTTATAACTTTAATAAATCAAATAATATTAACATTTTTATTACTAAGCATCAGTATATGTATATTAAACTGACACTGCACATTCATTTGTATTTTTTCAGTAAAGTGCAAATTTTGTTCTGGCCTTGGGAAGGCATATAGGGGTTTTGCACCCAACTTATGTTAATTTCTGCTTGCATTGAGTTTGACTTGGTTATTTATTGTAATTTCTGTTTGTTTTGTGTTTCATTTATTTATTGATGCTGATTTGTGGTAGTTTCATGCTTGGTAGATTATTTGATTTTATTTTTGCTCATTTTTTTTTAATGGAGTTCTTTACTTTTCTTTGAAAAACTTATTTTGTGGAAATTTTTTTAAAAATTAATTTCTGTTTGTTTATATTGACATAGTCCTTTCAGAGAAAAAGAAAATAATACTTTAAATCTTTTCATTTTTTAAGACTTTACAGTTTGGCCTGCTATTTGTATGTTGAATAACATTTTTCAGCAATGAATAGCAGCATATACCTTCTTAAATGTCGAGAAACAAATTGAACCACTTGTATTTGCTCCTAGCTTCCTCAAGTTAACATGTAATAACAAAATTAATACAATTCGCCAAAAAATCTGTCTACCTTCCTTGACAACTTGGATGAACTTACGCTGTTTTGATTTGGTTACATTGTAAGAGCAGAAGTAGCCCCAAAAGTTTGAACATAATACCCTCAGTCGTTTTTGGGATACTGCTGAGATGCCTTATTGGAAATTAGCATTATTACAGTGCATTTTGATTTAATCTTAAGGCAACATTTAGTTTTTAAAAATAATGGGCAAATGGGAGGGGGGATGTGGGAGGGTGGGAGTGGAAGGGGGATTAGTTGCCCTCCAATCACTTTTGACTATTAAAAAGGGCATTAGCCCTTTCTATTTTCAATTGAATGAACTCTTAGCAAAGTTCCCACAACAACTCCTTTGATACAAAGTGCCCTGGTCTAAACAACAACAACAACAAAAAATAATACATTATACCCACATCAATCTTTACTTTAAAAATGTCAAGCCTTCCACTTTTGACTATTAAAAAGGGCACTAGGCCTTTCAATTTCCAATCAAATGAGCCCTTTTTGAAACAACAACGCTTTCTATAAACACCTTATATGCCCCCAGGGCATAAATTACAACCCTTACCCTAAGGTCTGTTAGGGTGGTTGTCATCCTCTAAGACCAAATTTCCAGAACTCTCAACTACGTTAAACAAAATGGCTATCTCAAAATTTTGATTGGATGTGTTTGGGGAAATGGTGGGCGTGAGAGGGGCGTTATTCACTCTCCAGTCACTTTCAACTATTAAAAATGGCCCTAGCCTTTTCAATTTCCAAACAAATGAGCCCTTTTGAAGTTTCTAAAACAAAACTTTCAATAAAAATCTTATATGCCTGCAGGGCATAACTTACAACCCTTGCCCTGAGTGCTGGGGGGGGGTGTCATTCACAAAGACCTAATTTCCAGAACTTTCTACTATGTTGAACAAAATGGCTATCTGAAAATTTTGATTGGATGTGTTTGGAGGAATTGTGGGCATGACTAGCCCTCACAATTTCCAATTGAATGAGCCCCTTTTGAAGTTTTATGACAACTCTATCTATAAAAACCTTATATGTCCCCAGGGCAGAACTTACAACCTTTGCCCTTGGGACTCTAGGGGGTTTGTCATCCTTAAATACATAATTTCCATATTGCTATCTCTAAACTTTGATTGAATGTTTTTGGGGAAATGATGGGCGTAAGAGGGGGATTAATTACTCCTCACTCACTTTCAACTATTAAAAAGGGCAATTTCAATTTCCAATCAAATGAGCCTGTTTTGCAATTTTTATAACAACTTTCTATATAAACTTTATATGCCCCCGGGGCATAACTTACAACTCTTGCACTGAGGGCTCTGAGGGGGTTATCATCCTAAAAGACCTAATTTCAAGAACTTTCAACTAAGTTGAACAGAATGAATAGCTCAAAATTTTGATTCGATGTGTTTGGGAAAATCGTGGGCGGGAGAGGGGTGTTAGTTGCTCTTCAATCTGTTTCAACTATTAAAAAAGGCACTAGCCCTTTCAATTTCCAGTTGAATGAGCCCTTTTGATGTTTCTATGCTTTCAATAAAAACCTTATATGCCCCCAGGGCATAACTTACAACCCTTGTTCTGAGGGCTGTGGGGGGGGGGAAGTTTTTTTATCCTTAAAGACCTAATTTCCAAAACTTTCAACTATGTTGAATAAAATGGCTATCTAAAATATTGATTGATGTGTTTGGGGAAAAGATGGGTGTGAGAGAGGGGCTAGTTGCCCTCAAATCACTTTTGACTATTAAAAAGGGCACTAGCCCTTTGAATTTCCCATCAAATGAGCCCTTTTTCAAGATTCTACAACAAAGATTTCAATAAAAAGCTTATATGCCCCCAGGGTATAACTTATAACCCTTTCCCTGAAGACTGTGGGGGGAGTGTCCTGCTCAAAGGTATAATTTTCTGAACTTTATACTGCATGGAACAAAATGGCTATCTCAAAATCTTTATTAGATGTGTTTGGGGAAATGGTGGGCATGGAAGGGGTGTTAGTTGCTTTCCAATTACTTTCGACTATGAAAAAGGGCACTAGCCATTTCAATTTCCAATTGAATGAGCCCTTTTTCAAGTTTCTACAACAAAGATTTCAATAAAAACCTTATATGCCCCCAGGGTATAACTTATAACCCTTGCCCTGAAGACTGGGGGGGGGAGTGTCCTGCTCAAAGGTATAATTTCCTGAACTTTGAATGTTGTGGGACTAATTGGCTATCTCAAAATTGGTATTGGATGTGTTTGGGGAAATGGTGGGTGTGGAAGGGGTGTTAGTTGCCTTCCAATCACTTTTGGCTATTAAAAAGGACACTAGCCATTTCAATTTCCAATCAAATGAGCCCTTTTTGAAGTATCTACAACAACACGTTCTATAAAAACCTTATATGCCCCCAGGGTAAAACTTACAACCTTTGCCCCAAGGGTCGAGGGGGAGTGTCTTCCTTAAAAACATGTTTTCTATCAAAAAATCAACTACGCTGAACAAAAAGGCTATCTCACAATTTTGATTGAATATGTTTGGAGGAATGATGGACGGGGGGGGGGCTAGGTGCCCTCCAATCACTTTTGACTATTAAAAAGGGCACGAGCCCTTTGAATTTCCAATTGAATGAGTCTTTTTTGATGTTTCTACTACAATGCCTTCTATAAAAACCTTATATTCCCCCAGGGCATAACTTACAACCCTTGCCATGAAGGGTGTTGGGGAGTGTCCTCCTCAAAAACGTATTTTCTATCTGGAAATAAACTATGCTGAACAAAATGGCTTTTTCAAAATTTTTATTGGGTGTGTTTGGGGGAATGATGGGGGCTGGGGGGATGAGTTGCCCTCCAATCACTTTTGACTGTTAAAGGGGGAACTAGCCCTTTGAATTTCCAATTGAATGACCCTTTTTTGAAGTTTCTATGACAACGCCTTCTATAAAAATCTTATATGTCCCCAGGGCATAACTTACAA
Organism: Artemia sp. Qi Xiang Cuo; assembly: GCF_049724085.1. Lineage (NCBI taxonomy): Eukaryota > Metazoa > Arthropoda > Branchiopoda > Anostraca > Artemiidae > Artemia > Artemia sp. Qi Xiang Cuo. The sequence goes on from NC_142806.1 coordinate 29,254,454, forward strand.
CCCTTGCTCTGAAAGCTGTGGGGGAGTGTCCTCCTCAAAAAAATAATTTCTATGTGGAAATCAAATATGCTGAACAAAATGGCTATCTCAAAATTTTGATTGGATGTGTTTTTGGAATCGGTGGGCATGGAAGGGGTGTTAGTTGCCTTCCAATTACTTTCGACTATTAAAAACGGCACAAGCCATTCCAATTTCCAATTGAATGAGCCCTTTTCAAAATTTCTACAACAACTTTTTTGATACAAAGTGCCCTGCTCTAAAGGAAAAAAATAATAAATGATACATTGTACCAACATTGTTCTTATATGCCCTCAGGGCATAACTTAAAACACTTGCCCCAAGGGTTGTGGGGGAGTGTTCTCCTCAATAACATACTTTCTATCTGGAAATCAACTATGCTGAACAAAATGGCTATCTCAAAATTTGTATTGGCTGTGTGTGGGGGAATGATGGGCCTGGGGGTGGGGTGCAGAGTCGCCCTCCAGTTATTTTCAACTATTGAAAAGAGTACTAGCCACTCCAATTTCCAATCGAATGAGCCCTTTTCGAAGTTTCTACAACAACTCCTTTGATACGAAATGCCTGGGTGTGGAGAAAAAAAGAAGAAAAAAATTAATACATTGTGCCCACATCGTTCTTTAGTTAGGTAGTGCTATTGCGCTGCCTATGATCTTACAGCTCACTGGTGTTAGCAAAAAGTGTGAAGAACACTATTTTTCTGCCATATGGAACAATGATGAGAGAACTTTGATGATATACTCATCATTGCTCTCAGACTGCTGATCAGAGCTGAATGATGAAAGACGTTTGCATAAAAACGACAAAAGATGTAAGATCTTAGTTCAAAGATTTCACTTTTAAGGGTTTTCTGACAAAAAATGTAAGATCTTAGCACATTGATGAGTGAAAAAACGGCCCTTTTGCTTCTATTGCATATTTTGATTTGAGGCTTTAAATTGACACCTTATACCCTGTCATTGAAAATCAATAAGAGATTTTGAAAACTAGCTTACCTTAGAACAATCAGAGGTCAATTACTTGGCCTACTTGGGCTATCTCATTCTTAAAATGGCATTACTTCACTTTAACCCTCCTCCCTCCCTGATTAATAAAAATAAGTAAACTTGTATGCCCATATTTGGCTATAATATTTCCTTTAGATGTGATCAACCACTACAAGTTTATGTAAAAAATACAGTCCACTCTATAGGCCTATGTTCAAACTAGCCTTTTTTTCCCATAGCATGGTTTGTTTTCTTTTGTATTATTTTCCAGCAAATGCTAATCAATTGGCAGGGAGAAGAGAGTCATGCTATCCTTAGATATACTTTGAATATTTATAGTCAGCTATACATCTATTCATCATGGTGGTCAGGTGTTGTTTGGGAGGGGCAAGGGAGGGGGGTGCCGTTGCCCCCCAATAATTTGGAGAAAATTATCATATAGCCAATACCCTTGACTCTCTGGAGGTGGACTCCATTTGCCCCTCTATCCCAATAAAAATGCTGGAGCTATGTCCTTGATGGAGGGAATGCATGTTAAGTGAAGTGATGCACTTTTGTTTCTGATATAAGCTAGTATTTCAGATTGTTTTAAAGTAGCATAAAATTCTAGTTTAACTACTTTTTGCTATCTTGAAAGGGGTTAGGTTAAGAAAATTAAACTTTCAGAGATGGGTGTACATACTAAAGTATGTCCTGGGAAGGTATTTTGAAGTACCTACCTTCATTCTTCCCTCTATAGGGCCCTGACCTTTGATGGCCTTTAGAAATTTTTGTGTTAAGTGAAACCTTACAAAACAGATCTTCTGCTTAAACAAAGTACAAGAAAACCATTTTCTGCTTCACAACTTTGCTCAATCTCAATTTATGAAGTTTCAAAGATCTGCAAATACACCTCCTAAATTTAGAAGAAAAAAAACATTGATATGGCTTAAAATTCTACTCAAATAACAAGAATTGAATTTTCAGAACTAAAGCCAGAGAAAAAGAAACTGATAGCTGAAAATTAAGGTAAAATGTTGTTTTGTCAAAATTTTAATAGATATAGACTTGTCAAGGTGGCAAATTTCCAAGGTTTAGAAGCCAAAAGAGGGTTAACATGGAAGCTTGGCAATACCTTCCCAGAGTATGTTTTGGGCCTGGATTCATTACTGAAAGTCTCAGGTTTCTAACCTAACCCCTTTCCAAGATAGCAAAAAGTAGCTAAACTAGAATTTTACCTAAAGTAGTTTTAAGTTTTTTATATTTTCTATAGTTAAATAAGAATGAACAAGGTATCACTTTAAAGCTTCCTTTAAGGCCTCAATACACTATTTGTGAAGACAATAATTAGCCTAGTATATTTAGAAAAAGCATGAAAGGATCCAATAAATTTGTTGTGGTTAACATTTCTTAAGGAAATATGCTATTAAAATTATACTATAAGGGTCCTTATTTTACATACTTTCAAAATATTGAGGTTACTTTTCTGACAATTCACCCAATATGGTGCCAGATATAGCTCTAGGATATCTAAAGAAACTAAAAGAAGACGCTGAAACAATGAAATTCTAACTTTACAATATGCAGCATGCTTCTATTAATCAAGTGGAATGTTCATCTTCTACCTAGATAAGTACTAGAAAAAAACAATTCAAATTTATCTTAATTGTATCCCAGGAAGGTCTTTTGTAATTGTGCCAGTTTGCAAGAATTTAGGGTTGAGGGCAAAAGATATTGTCCAGAAATATAAGGGGGAGAGGATTTGTGATTTTTTTTTCAATATTTTCAATGACCAAAAAAGGAATTTTTCAATGAAAATGCCCCCAAAACAAGGTTTTCCAAAATCTAGGAAGAGTATCCCCCCTCCCAATTGAGACTACTATTATTTTAAAATATCCTATCTCCATCCCCTCCAAAAGCACTGATACTTGGTGAGCTTGGATAGTTTTTGTAAAAGTGAAAATTTCAGGGCAAATATGGAAAGTATTTGAGTCATAGAAATCAAGTTCAGGAACTAATCCAGAGTCTCAAAAATCCCCCAGGAAGATGTTTGAAGTAACTACCTTCTCCCTTATAAGAGAGAACCATTGATGAACTCTTATAATCCTTGTGTTTTTGAACTGAAGCCTTGGGAAATAGATCTGCTGATCACATGATGCATGGACAGTGTTTTGAGTTTCATACCTTTACTCTGTCCTGATTTATAAAGCTTCAAAGATATTTAACCTATTTCTTAAATTAGAAAAAAAAACCTGATACTGTTTAAAATTTTGCTGAAATAACAGGAATCCAATATCCAGGAATTAAGGAGGGCTGGGATATGGTTAAACTGGAAGACATGTTGGAAATCCAATAAATGTAGGTTTCCTGAATATAATGCAGTAAAAATTAGGATTAGCTGATTTACCTGCCCCTGGGATGTTACCTTTACATTAGCACTGAATTCTATAAGGATATTTAAGTATTATGGAAATATCTACATAACTTGCTATGATGAGGAAACAACAATAAAACAAATATGCTTCTTTTTTATTAAATGTAAATGTTCATTCTACATAGGCAGTTGCCAATCTTTTTGGACTTCTGTTATTGACAGCCTAACAATAGAGAAAGACTTTTTTGCGTGTTTTTTATTTTTATTTCAACCAGAAATAAGTAAGTAAGTAAGTTTATTTGTAACCCGCAATATAAAATAAATGCGGAGTAAAAAAAGAAAAAACAAAATAATATTATCCACAAGGAAATAATAAGGAAAACACAACATAAATAACTTAACAGTATCCATAGAATCACTAGTCTGGAAAAAAATAAATGAGGGGGTCACTGGCACATATCTTCCTTGGAGTATTGGTCCTCAGATCCTTAGCGATGTTGTCAAGCAGCACTAGAGGGTCGATACGTCCTAAATGAGAAATAATCTTGTGATTTCTTTATCACCTTGACAAATATAGCAGGAAGTTACAATATTTAAAATAGCCTCTCCTTAGCTGAAGGCGGTCTTTTTTGCGCATTAGAGGCTGCATACCGGAAAGAAAAAGAATTTCAGGAGAACAAAACTATGGTAAAGTTTACATAAGCCTTGGCGGCTTTATCTCCCTCTATTAGGAGAGATTTTACTATATGAGGATTGAATGCACTACAGAGCGCTACCAACCAGAGACGAGCATGTAGTCAAAAGTGTATCAGAAAAAGGAATCCCAAGCCATTTCAACTTTGAGACACACTTGAGTAGCATTGTACCCACATGTAAAAAAGGAGCAGGGTTAGAAGTATTAAAACACATAAACTCGCATTTTGAAGCATTTACAGAAATCCCAATCGTACTCAAAGCATTAATCGGAACATTTAGATTTTTTGTGAGGCCTGACCCAGTATGACTAACTATCAGAACATCATCACCTTAGGCAATGTGACTAACAACAGTATTTTCTAAAAACACAGTGGGAGACAGCATTCGCAAACAGTCCGCGAGCACAGTTTTAAAAATATATGTAGACAGCACACTACCTTGCCTGACTCCCTTCTTTACTGAGATAGGCTCGGATATATCAGACATCCATTTTACCAAACCAACGAATTGGAATACCAATATTGAAGAACTTTTACTACGGAAGAATTAACTCCTGCTTTAACTAAGCAGTGAAGTGCTTGCGAATGTACAACGTTGTAAGAAAGCGCCCGAGATATCAACCGAGCAAAAATAAAGTATCCTTTTTCGCATTTTTGCCAAGACTAGCAGCTGACCAAGTATATGATGGGCTTGAGAACAACCAAAACTGGCTCTGAACAAAACTTGATAATCAGAAAAGTCACATTTAGTCAAAACTTCAGGCAATACGACATACTCGAACAGCTTGCTCATGAAGCAGGACACTGTAATTGATCGATAACTGGAACACTGATCTGCGTCCTTTCCCTTTTTCAAAACTGATGTTACGATTCCCCGAAGAAAATTATCTGGAACTAACGTCTGGGCTAAACACATATAGAATAGGGGCTGAATGTGTGTTAACAATAATAGACACTTAGTGGTGAAGTGATTGTAACATAGAACATCTATATCAGGAGCATATGATTTCTCAACACTTTTTAAAGTCCGATAGATATCACCACTAGATATTGACAATATATGGACTTGCCAAAGAACTCGAGGAACAGTATTATGCAATAAGGCCTGACCTATTCAAAACTCAAAACTGACCTAGTCTAAACAAAACACAACAGCAACACTTTAAGAAATTTAAAAATAAATTTCTTGTAAATTATTGTCTCGATTTATCAGTAGTTGTAACGAACCAATCGTGCTCATAATCCTCCTCAGGGCCAAACTGTGGTGTTTTCTTTTGTAGATGGTGAAGTTCTCCCCACAGTAGAGTGCAGACGGTCTTGTATCATAATACTATCTTTTCCTGTTTAGCTTAAAGCTTATTCCAATAGGCAATGCAAAGAACTCCCCCTAAAAAAAAGTCCCTCCAGATCCCACCCTAAATACTAATGAAATTGATCCATTTTTGCCCCATCTTGGCTGGTCAAGCTCTTTATCACAAAGCTCACATGAAAGATAAAATTCTTAGAATAGGACAATTATCAGTGTTGTAGCTAATGTCAAAATATATTATAATATATTTCAAGAGGTCCTTTCTTGTAGCTCCAAAAAAAGTAAAAAAACGTCCCCAATCAAAAGTATTTCCCCTCCCCCTGTCCAAGTTTCTCCTTCCCAAAACTTAGGCATTTACCTCAAAATTTTTCCTAAGACCCGCTTTGAGATGCTAGAGATTACTGCAATAAGGGTTTGCAATTTTCAAATTGTTAAAATCAATGCTCTCTGTTAACATCAACCATGATGGATCTTTGCTAATAGCTGTCCAAGATCAGCAATCAGCAGATATAATAATTAATCTAAAATCTCTTCTGAATATCCCAATTAATTCATCTAAATGGAACCCAAAAAAATCCCCAACAAAAATAGTAGTATATAATGTTCCCCTAGAAATACCAATTCAGGAGTTAAAAGAAGTGCTCTAAGATAGGACTGGTAACACAATCCCTGTAGAAGATGTCACTCAACTGGGTAAACCCAACTCAAATTGATCAAAAACATGTAAATTTTTCTTATTTACACTGAAGGAAAAAATCAAAATTCCAGAAAAGTTATTCCTATTGGGCAAATCAAACTGCACAAGGAATACAAGACAAAGCCTATCCAGTGTCAGAAGTGTCTGAAACTGGGACAAACAACAAATAAATACAATGAAATTCTCCTAAACTGAAGTACTTGTTCCGATTCAAAGGAGTTGACATCTCGCAACAACACTCAGCTCACACGTGCCAATTTTACAGGCCCACATGAATCCACCAATAAATCAAAATGCTTTTCGTATAAGAAACAAGCACTAACGCTCCAAACAGCAATAAAAAAGGCCATACTATACTCGTTTGCAGCAATGAAACCAAATGCTGCCCAATCATAGCAAACAAAACCTGTATTGAAATCAAACAAAACTCCCAAGTCAAACACTCCCAATGCATCAAGTGCTCCTTACAAAACACCACCCTCTAAGCCCCCTAGCTCACATCTCTATCAGATAGAATCACCAAGCCAACACGCCTCCTTGCCTAGTGAGATGAGGTCAGTCTGGACCCCCTCCCAACAAGAAACACTACCAGGAATTAATCCCTTAACTGACAAACTGGATGCACAGCCAAACATGCAAACCCCTAATATATGTTTATTCATTCTAAATTGTAATGCAGTTTAGGCGATGAATATACAACAAAAGCAGAAAATTACTGTCATTGATGAATTAGCAAAAATCTAAATCCCTAATCCGTTGCTTATTCAAGCAAAAAAAGATCTTGCCCTACCAATAAAAAAACTGAACGTTGATGAGCAATCAAACAAAAAACAAATCAACAAAACATCACATATGAATACTCTAGTGGAATGTAAGATCACTTACTGAAAATAAGTTAAATGAACTAATAATTTTCATGAATAATAATTCCATCAATATTGCTTGCCTCCAGGAAACTCATTTAACCCAAAATCAACAAATTAAGTCTCTGGGATACACTATCGTGAGAAAGGATAGATCATCAGAGAAAAAAGGAGGTGGAGTAGCTTTAATAGTTAATAATAATATAAAATTCTGTGGCATCAACTTTCATAAGTTCATTGAGCATATGACTTCAAATTATGATGAATTAGCTGTTGCTACCCCTCCAAACCTAAATATATATTTCAACCCCAAAAGTGGCAGTTTCTCTACAATTGACCTACGAATTGTGTATTATTTGAATAAAATTTATATAAATAAAATTGATAGTCTATGTACTGACCACTTTGCCATAGTTTGCTCCCTAAACGAACCTGCTGAAACCCTATCGCATACCTCCAAATATATCAACACTAAAGCAAATTGGCCTATGTTTAAAAATAAGCTAAATGATGAAATTACAAGTTTCACCCGAAATTCATGCATTTCAAACGCAAAAGCTGACACACATGCTGAAGTTTTGGCATAAATGGTGGACATACAGCTAATCATGTAATAAATACAGCTAATCATGCTATCCCCAAGACAACACCCAGGAAAACCTTCCCTAAACATATTCCCAAAGCATGGTGGACAAATGAGTGCCAAAATAAATGGAGAACAAAAAAGGCAGCTAGGAGAACATTCTTAAAAAAACCATCACCTACTGCATATTTAAAAAAATTACGAGCAGAATCTAATCTAAAAAGGACCATAATTAATGCTAAATATAACTACTGGAATAATTTTGCAAATAGTCTCTCCAGAGAAACACATGAGCCAATTATACTTAAAGTCATAAGCCTGTGGGAAAAAACTTCCCCCAACCCACTCCTGTATGAGCTTATACATAATAATACCCATTATGTCAATGATAATGAAAAATCTAAGCTATTTGCCACTTTTTTTGTTAATAAGCTAACATCAAACAATTGTAGCAAAATACCCCCAATTCCTATGAACCCAAGTTACCAACCTCGCCCAGGATCCGAGTATATAACCAGCCCATTTTCAATCCAGGAAATGAATAATACAATACATCATATTAGGACCAAGACTAGCGGCAGCTATGACAATATACACCCTACATGGATAAAGAATCTCACCCCTTCATACAAACAGGAACTTCTAAATTGTTATAATCATGCTTGGACTTCATTTATATTCCCCAATATCTGGAAATGTTCGTCCCTCTTACCAATCCTAAAGAAAAATAAACCCAAAAATAACCCTGAGTCTTATGGGCCCATAATGATTACTCCTGTTATGGGGAAAATAATGGAAAAAATGATCTTTTACCGACTCCTCTGGTTTGTTGAAAAAAATAATATGATTCCTCACACTCAAACTGGTTTCAGGAAACACCATTCCTCAACAGATGCTTTCATATCGTTAAAAAATGCAATAAATGAATAATTCTCAAAAAATAACGTCCTAGTTGCAGCTTTCCTAGATTTTGAAGGGGCATATGACAATTTGAACCACCAAATCCTTTTAATTAAACTTGCAAACCTTGGACTACCCCCCAAGCTAGTATCTTTTATAAAATCTTTCATAGAATTGCAAAGTTTCATTGCTTGTTTAGGTACACCCTCTTCACCCCAAAATATAATAACAAAAGGTCTTCTTCAGGGAGCAGTCCTCAGCTACCTCCTTTTTGCCCTGTATCTCTGGGACATGAATCTCCCCCACACGAACCTACAATATGCTGATGATCTGGTACTATGGTCATCTGGCAACACCTTTGAGATTGTACAGTCAAAGCTGAAAAAGTCACTTTTCCAATTTGAAAAATTCTCTCAACATTCAGATTTACCCATTGCAACTACCAAGTCAAAAATAATCCAATTTGACCGAAAGCGAAATCATGTTATTTCAAGACTAACTTTAAATGGAACAACTATTCCAGAAGATAATCATATTAATTACCTAGGTCTCATGCTTGACCAATAACTTAAGTTCCACCTCCACATTTCAAACACAATAAAAAAATGCTATAGAAAAACAATTATACTAAAAAGACTTCTTTCTACACCCAGGGGGTGTAAGGAGAAAACCTTACTCCAGTTTTATAAATCAAATATAAGACCCCATATTGACTATGGGCTCATCGTCTATGGTGCGTGTGCAAAGACCCAGATGCAAAAAATTAAAACAATACAAAACGATATAATATGTCTCATGTTTGGTCTTAGGAAACCCACAAGCACCAAGTTTCTGCTCATGGAGGTTGGATTAACAACGATGAGGGAGAGACGTAGATTTTTCTTGATAAAACAGCTTACAAAAATTGAATCAAATAGCTCACACAACCTACATAATTGGTTAAGAAATCCAATCATGTATAGAGGCATTGCAGATGAGTATGCCAATATTCAGAAGAAGTTCCCTGTACCCGCAAAGTTTATTGCACCTACTTTCCCCCAATCCCCTCCATGGAATCGGTCAAGCCCCATAATAAAGACTGATTTCTCAAAGTGGACTAAAGATTTAGCCCCCATTGCTTTTGTCCAGAAAAAATTTGCTGAACTTAACACAATTACTTATAAAAACCATTTCCAAATATTTGTTGATGGGTCCAAAATGAATGAGAAGGTAGCAAGTGGTGCCTTCCTTCCTCACCTGAAAATTGCAATGGGTGAGAGATTGTATAATAATGTATATAATGTCTGCAGAGTTAAATGCCATAATCATGGCATTAGAACACGTTATGGAAATAAACCCTTGATTGCTAATTCAAATAATATTGTAGTTTATTCTGACTCTTTATCAAGCCTTGAGTTGCTGTCTTCAGCTCCTCAGTATAAGCGAGATATTGAAACTTATCATTGTCTTAGTATTATAGATTATCTTGCTTCAAGTGGCATAAGAACTTATCTTCAGTATATTCCTAGCCACTCTGGCATAAGTGGTAATCATCAGGTTGATGAAATAGCAAAAAATGCTATAAATATTGACCAGCCAAGTGGGAGAGGGAGACCAATCCCCATTAGAGATATTTACCGATGGAGACTATCTGATATTATGTTTAATAAGAAAAATCCTACTCTTTCCCCCTTTCTCAATAAGTACTTTTCTAAAATTTATCACAGAAATTCGTTCTGGGACAAATGGACTAAACTTTCTTGCATTCTCGTATCAGTTTCCTAATTCAAGTGGTTCAGTTCCCCTGTCCCCTCTTTGCAGGTATTGTATTATGAATAATGAAACAATTGACCATTGCCTATTTGAATGTAATATGCTGACGTCTGCACAGCATACCTTGCATTGTAAACTGTTAAAGCGTTTCAAACACTACAAAATCTCACTATCATCCAAGAGCCTAGCCGACTATTCCTGCACACAGAGCACAGAAATCGATATCTATCATCTTATATTTGAGCTTCTTGAGTCGAAGGATCTATTGAAAGATATTTGAGAATATGTACTAAATAAGAGACATCCAAGCCAGTAGCTCTGTAGCCCACAGAGTGAAGCAAACGGAAAAGGCCTAAATAATATCAACTGGAAAACCTGCCTGCTGTGAACTAGAAGAAGAAGAATGATTAAATGTAGAAAAAACACGAGTAACACGACCAGCCAAGTGGGAGACCAATCCCAATTAGAGATATTTACCGATGGAGGCTATCAGATATTAATTTTAATAAGATTAATCCTATCCTTTCCCCCTTTCCCAATAAGTATTTTTCAAAAATTTATCATAGAATTCGTTCTGGAACAAATGGACTAAATTTTCTTGCATTCTCGTATAAGTTTTCTAATTCAAGTGGTTCAATTCCCCTGTCCCCTCTTTGCAGACATTGTAATATGAATAATGAAACAATTGACCATTGCCTGTAATATGCTGACGTCTGCACAACATACTTTGCTTTGTAAACTGTTAAAATGCTTCAAACACCACAAAATCTCACTATCAGCCAAGAGACTAGCCAACTATACCTGCACACTGAGCATAGAAATCGACATCTATCATCTTATATTTGAACTCCTAGAGTCAAAAGATCTACTGAAAAATATATGAAAATATCTAATAAATATGAGGCAATCAAGCCAGTAGCTCTGTAGCCCACAGAGTGAAGCAAAAGGAAAAGGGCTAAATAGTTTTACTGAAAAGCCCGCCTGCTGTTAAATAGAAGAAGAAGAAGTAAAATGAGCAACAAAATCACTGATTTTGATAGTCGAAACGGTAGCAGGCACACACTTTCTGCTATTAATTACATTGAAACAACACTTCCGATCCGAGGGGCCTCCACACAGTTCAGGCGGGCTTGACGCAAAGAAGAACTAAACTGACGTCTCAAATTTTGCCTAATTTTAAATACTTCACCAGACTTGGGCTGATCACAAACAATCCAAAGGCGAAGCCAAAACTTCGCGCGTTGTTTAGCTTTTTTTCACTTCTGGGCACACATTCCATAACGGTTTTCTGTTGCCAAATCTAACACGTTCAACAGGAACTGAAACTGAAGCAGCTGACTTCAAACAATGCACAATCTGGTAATAGTAACAATTTAAATCAATCTTAGCTGTCGGTGACCTTACAGAGGTTTGTAAAAGGTGAAAAGGCACTTTCAGGCTTGATAATAACGAGCAAAGAACATACAAATAAACTTCAAAATTTACTTGTTTCCAATTTAGCTTATGAAACCATTTATTATGGTAAGAAAAACGGTTATAAGCCAGTAGAGCAGGCGACTCAATTTCACAAGTTAAAGGCAAGTGATTATACTCAATGTTATCATCCAAAACAATCACAAGAGGAACCACGATAGATCCCCTTGAAACTTTAATATGGTTAAGATTTGATTTAGAACAACCTCGGATATGAATGTAGGTAAACTGTTTATCTTTATTCACTCACTGATAGCCACTAGGCAAAGTATTAAAAGATAGGTCACTTCTTTCAGATTGGGACAGAAGATTGGCATTAATATCACCAGCCACAATCCAATTTAATCCCTGATTGGTTAGTCTTAGCAGAAGTGTCCTGAGTCGCTTACAAGAACCCGCGAAGACACATAGGGAAGAAATGTTCTTGCGATTGCATGGCATATAGACATTCATGAGGACCATATTGCCGAATTTTTTTTTCCAGTAACTTATGATCAGAAAAAAACAAGCTCACGTTTCTTAGCGAGGCGAACTAAAGTTGCAAGGCACCCAGAGGGTCGACCGCGCGTTTTTTTAGCTTCACGTACAAACGTATGGTGGGGGGGTGACCGTTTAAGAGTATCTGTATTGGCTTTAGTTAGAAAATGTTCCTGTTGGAAAACTATGTCATAATCATGAAGCTCATCAATAAGAAGATCTTTGTCTTTGGTTCCGTTAATATTAAGTGAAACAAAGCGAAATCTACTGCCATTAACAGTCATTTTTTATCCTTATTCAGAGTCTTTTTAACACTGGGCATCTGAGACTATAGGAAACATGATTTCCCCCGCAGTTGGCGCAATTCGGGCTTTCAGTGCAAGGATTATCACGTGTGTTACAATGTCCAGCAGCGCACCGTGAACACTTTTGATTAATCGATGGGAGTAGGCAATTTCCGACAATGTGGTTCTGCGATTGACAACGTTAGCATCTAGGAGGTAACTTCTGAAAACGTCTAATTTTAAAAAGATCGTATCCCAAACAAAAATCCTCATTTATAGCTTTATTTAAGGCAACATCGTCTAGAAATTTAAGGTGGAAGGATCCGGAAGTCCCAATTTTAGTTGCATCAACGAGACCGGGAATCATACTAATAAGCTCTGATTTCTGCACAACAACAGGGATGTTACTCACAATACCAAACACTTTTTAATCAATGAAATGAGTGGTTACATTTAGCTGACTAGTTGTAGCGGTGGCGAGAGAGACGACTGAGGCTTTATCTCGGGTATGGACTACCCATCTTTTCTTGACAGGATCAGATCTCACACTTACGATACCATGATGACCATCCAGGGTATCAAGGGTCTCTTTGCGCTCAATAGGATCTTTGAGGTCAGTAGGTATTTTTTTTAGAATAACTGCATAGGATGGTTTTGAAGAGACAGTACACTCTTGCATTAATGACGGAGAACATCCAATTGTTCTAGGCAGGAGAGTTCTCACGCAGTCAGACAAAGAGCTTACCTCAGACAAACAGGAGTTTACACGGTAATTCAACGCACAAAAAGAATCGGCAGGAATAAGTGGTACTTCACTAGGGTGGCGGATAACAAATACTGGTAAACCAACATCACCAGCATCATACTTTGCAACAGTATCGATAATATCAGAGACACTATTAATAAACGCATTTGTACCGACTCTCTTAGGCTGAATTTCCCCAGGATAGCAAAACTGGAAGATTCCGTGCTTCAGAAACCTGGGCGAGCGTGAAAAATTCAGACATATGTTTCTTCATAATATCTGCAGAAAAGCCTTTTTCGATACTGTTTTGGACAAAATTCAGAACAGGACAATAAACGAGCATTCCAGCGGTCCACGCCATCAGCACCAAATGCTGAATACATACAGAATGAAGGAACCTAGGAACAAGGGAAGTGTAAGGATCCCCCGCAATTTACGGGTAACTTAAAACCGGTGGGTACAATGCGTCGGTTGCGGGACGTTCCTTCCCCTCTTCTGCTAGTTCCCAGTACGCTTCTTAATGGTAAGAAATCAAAAATGGCGCTATAGAAAATTGATACTGTAGATGGCATGCCAATCTACCTGAGAAAAAAAATGGCAATGGTGAAAATACCCAGGGAAAAGGGCTTATCCCAATAATTGGGGAAGGTCATACAAACACTACTTGACAAAAAATCTATCTTTAGAGGGTAAACAACAACAGGAAAAGACCTCAAAATAATTCAGAAACTTTTTCAAGTTACCAGCAAAGATGCCAACTCAGACACAATAGCATTGAATATACTATAGATGGCATGTTGATTCTTAACATTTGAGATCATTTCTCATATTTATTTTTGATAATGAATGTCTTTTTTTTTTCTATAGAATAGTTTAAACTTCTTTTCTCTCTTCTCTTGCATAAAATTTAGTCAAGATTTGTGTTATCTTTCTGAGTTTTCTTTGGGGGCTAATTTGTTTAGGCTGCTAATCTTGGTTGGAATTTTGTTATAAACAACCTACCTGCAGAGAAAGACAGGTTTTATTTATGGAAAACCTTGTTAAGTTTTTATTTCAACTGGAAGTTGATTCCTAACATTTGAGGTCATTTCTCATATTTGTTTTTGATAATAACTGTTTGGCGTTTCCTCTTGTTTAAACATTTTTTCTCTTTTTTCACATAAAACCTAATCAAGATTCTTGTTTCTTTAAGGACTTTTATCATCAGAAAGGTTTTCTGTCTGTTGAGAATACAGATTATTCAACATTCAACCGGTAATTCTCTTTATTAGAGTCATTAAGAAGTTTAAAATCATATTTTTGGTTTTCTTACTACAAAGATTGACAATGTAAAAATTTAAAGAGTTACTGCTTATTTTTATCATCTGGAGTCATAGCAAGATATGACAGTATGGAGAAAATCTTTAACTAAGGGGCCTTTATCATACTAAAGATTTTGAGTCTTAAGCCTAGTCAAGCAGAATTATGTCAACCAGTTTACCTATCTCCTAAGTTTTTCTCACTTGATTATGTAATTAGATAGGGTTAGTATCAGGTGACCTCCTCCTGTGTAAACCATGCTGATTTTTGTTGATAAGGCTGTTCTCTTCTAAATGGTTTCTGCTCAATAGACATGCTTAAGTCTGTCCTCCATGGCTTTACACCCAATAGAAGTCAAACTTATTGGTATGTAATTTCTAAGGCTATATTTTCATCTTTCTTAAAGAATGGCTAAAATTTTGGCTTTCCTGTGATTTCTAATCACTGGTTTTTTTGTCAAAACGCATTGAGAACACATTTCAAAGATACTTTTGACAAATCTATAAAAAGCAGTTTCTCTCAAAGTGAAAAATTAGATGCTATCTGCTCTAGCACCTTGATTAGGAGGCTCCTCAGTTTTTAAAGTATGGGTTTTTGGATTGAAACATGGTATACTTGTACCAATAAATATTGACACAAAGGGCACTAAAAAAAGGGATGGTTGAGAGTGCAGCCCCTGCTGACGTGGTGGCAAAATTAGTTCTAAAGTTAGTTAGTATTCAAATAATCTGCAACTTCAGTTTGTCAGTTATCAAATTATCTTAAAGCACAATTGCTAGTGATGGATGAATCATGTGTCTGCCAGCTTCAGTGACGATAGTTACTCCTCTGCAGTGTCCCAACCTGTGGTCTGCAGTTTATTGAGCCACTTCCTATACACTGATGACTTGAGCACATCAATGCTAGTAGATGTCACTGTTTATTTTTTCAATGAGGGAGCTCTACAAACTGACAAATATATGAAAAGAATTTATTCCTTATTCTGGTATTTGCTCATTTCTGGAAAAGCTTATGAGTTTGACCACAAGTTCTCTTTGAATCTTCGAGTTGAAAAAGGTCAGGAATTGTATCCTCAGCATTTATAAGCTTATATGCTGCTATCACATTGCCTTGTCTGCGTCTATATGTTAGAAATGGTATTCTGAGCTTATGGAGACGGAATGAATATGGACCATCACAGAGATCTTTTATAAATTTTGTTGCCCTCCTCTGGACTGATTCCATTGATGCTTGGTCAGTCATGTTAATTGGGCATGCAATACACATTCAAAACCTTTAGCCTTGGTCAAACCAGACTCTCACATAGCTTAGTCATAACAGTCGCCTATTTTCCTAAGCAGACATATGTATCACCAAGAACGGTGGTTGGCTGATGCCTTATGCTAGAATCTTTTAGGGTTATTTTTAAAATCATAAGCAATATATTCTCCGTGCCCTTAAATAGCCTCTTTTTTCATATTGCATACTTTATACCCAAAAGACAAACATCTAACTTCAATCGTGTCTTTTCTAGTAAGATCCAGTTATATCCTTTTAATCAGGCAGGTCTGCAGGATGCTGACCTATGCCTCTGCTCCCTCCCTCCAAAGTTTAAGCCTAAATTTGTGCCAGGACTGGAGATATAGACCTGCATGTCCAGAAAGGGAGTAAAAGATGTGAGCTAGTTTTAAATGATTCTTCCACATAACTGTGTTCATGCAATGATTTAGAAGTATTCTGATTGCAATACATTCTAACAGTGTAGCATAAGAAACTAATTTCTGCATCTTTTTTAAGAAGAGGTTTCTCATCCATCCTTCTTACTGGATGAGCTTTTAAAATCATCATTTACATCAGATGCTCTGAAAGTGTGGGGTGCCACCCTCTGGCGGGGGGGGGCAAGAAATTAAAAAGAATCAACATTGTATTGGTAGTATAGAAAAGGATTTGTGAAATTTGCATAATAATAACTGAGTCCTGTATAGTATGTACAGTTCAGTATGTTTATACATCACATACAGGCAGCAACATTTAACACAACTCATTAACAGAAACAGTTGATGATACAATTAATTAACAAGATGCTGGGTAAGTGTAAAAGAAGAGTACCCGATTTTGCTTGAAAAAATCAGAGAATACTTGTCCCATTTGCAACTACTTATTTATGTGAAACAGGATTTTCTGCCCTAGCATCAACAAAGTCCAAGTACCATGGAAGACGAGATGTCAGTGAAGAATTGAGACTAGCTTTATCAAATATCCCTCCTCGTTTCACCAAACTTTGTGATAAAAAAAAAGAAGCCCACCCATCACATTAAAAGTAACCAATTGATTAAAACATTTTATAATAAGTACAATTCATTTAAAAATAAATTTGTTATGTGAATGTCAAAATTAGCCTATATTTGTTGTTTGTTTTTATTTTATGGTACTCTAAAAATGACTATTAAAATTATCTTTATGAAGAGTGTGCACGTCTGGGGTTGACGAAAGTGGGGGAGGGGGGTGGCCTGAAAAGTTTGAAAACCTCTGGTTTACATCTTACTTATGGCTTTAAAACAATTTTTTATTTTAAAGGATATGACAATATTGAAACTTGATCAATGGTGTCAATAAATGTAAACAAAAATGATGTAAATAAACTGAAGTTTAATCTTGTGTCAAGACTGAATATAGAAATCAGCATTTCCAGGATGGGAGTAAGCTCCAACAATATACTTCAACAGAAAGAAGTTGAAGAGAAAAACTGATCCTTTTAGTATGCTTTACCATATAATGAAGCTGAGCATTACCAATACTGTTGTGTTAGATTAACTAGATTACAGACTCATCTGCCATCTAGCATTCTTATGTATTATTGCTGGGTTATGATGGGAATATTTCATTGAAGATTTACATAATTAAGAATGTTCCAAATAACTGTCAAAAAAATCTTTTATTATAGGCTTGCAAAATGACTTGAGAGCCTGTTAAATAGTAATATTAGTATTATACTCTGGATTGCCATTTACAATATATTTTTTTTGTGTCAATGAGACAGATGGAAGTTTCCAACCCCCTTTTTTTATATGTTTGGCCCCTGTTGTACCTATTGAAGATTGTTTTTTTGTTTTTTTTGAACAGTAGTTTTGTATCATTGTTAAATTAGGTAAAAATTTTCTATTTAGAAATAAGATTTTTGACTCTGTAACATTTTAAATGATAAATTTGGAAGCACAACAGATCCAGCTACATCTTTTAAGCTTTAATGTTCAGCATACAGAATACCAAATAGCTAAACATTAAATGATTTTTTAGGTAGTTCTTGTATCATGGAAAGCCTCGTAGAAGCTTTAGAAGAAGTGAAGCAATCTAAAAGTAGGCTTTGTTTGTATAAGGCAAAGAGGAGCCCAAATGATCAAGACTCACGAAGAGAGAGTTTTCTTTATAACCACAAAAGGTAACAGATCAGTCTTTTGATCTTTTTGTTTTCATAGACTGTGTTTTTAGTGACACAGCAAGCAACTATGGAAAAGGTTACAGGTTTGCATGGAGGTGGTGGTTAAGTCTCCCAATAAGACAATGAAGGATTACATTTATCCCAAATAATTGGTTAAAATCTGTTCATTTCACAAAAATTATCAATTCTAATATTGAATAGTATTGTAAGGAAGCTTGCGCAATCTTTTTGCCTACTTTATTTAAAATAGACTAGGTCACCAGGCCATGTTCTTTCAAATATTTTGCCTTAAAAAGAGCTAGGAATCTTCTACAAAGGCTGGCCAACCTTAAAATGTTTCGTCCAAGAGAGTCCTCCCAAACAAATTTGGAAATATAGCTCTCAGAATTGTATATTCCCCAATGAAAAATTTGTTATATTCCCCCATTCTCCTCCTAAATTATGGACTACATTCACCGAGATGACTGGACATAAGAAAAAAGTTTATTCTATTAAAATGGAATGATCAATGGTGGGGACTTAACAGGTAATTGAAGGATGTTATTTAGCAGTGAGCAAGGGGGCATGGTCCTTGCCAAACTTTCAAGGAATGTACAAAAAACCTTGGAAAAGATCGATTGTTGTGAGGCTTGAGGATGTTAGAGGTCATTCACAAAATGATGTCCCTTTTCAAAGCATTTAACTTCAGAACTGACAAAAACCATTGTGGCATATTGTTTTGCAATTGGTGCAACATTGTGGCCCATAACTCAGTGAGGACCACTTGAGCATCGATTTTCTCATTTGGGCCTACTTGTAGATGATTTGTGACTAAATTTAATGAAATGTGGAATTGTAATGTGTTCTATGTTTAATGATAAGAAGAGTTTGTACTTTTTTCTATCATAGCAAAGTTAATACTCCTGGGCATCTTCTCCCTATGAAGCAAGTGAAGCTTGTTTTAAGGGAATTTTAAGTGACTTTGCTTGGAAAACATGTCACTAGGTAACTGACTACCAGGTGCAGCTTCTTGAGGGTAATTCCTCCGTGCAAATCCCATGATTAACACAATACATGACACCATGATTATCTGTCTTGGTTTTTTAACTTTCTTCTTCTATATAAGGACTAAGGTGTGTGAAACTTCTTTTGTCTTTTTGTAATCTTTTTTTTCTTATATGCTCAATAATAAAAGAAAGTTTTGTTTTTTCAAATTTAAAACTAAAAATAGGAAGGTAAGATTTAGAGAGGCCAAAATATTTAAGATAAGATGTATAGAACAGAAAGAAGTTAAACAGATGGTTGTAGATGACAGAGACCATATGTGTCGCAAACTAAATCGTTGTTTTTGGTGTCCCCCCTCAGACAAATGATGAACTTTACATAAAAAAATACCTTGCGAGTGATTGTGACCTCCCAAAGATAAGCATCTCTGATGTCCGTCGTCTGAGGAGTCAGTAAAGACAAGTTGCAAACACCAGTACCGAAAAAAGGCCTGTTCCCATATTATTCTCAGTCCCAGATTTCAAGACTAAGAAGCAGATTTTACAAAAGTCTTACAAAAGAAAAGGGTCAGGTACGATTCAGTTCAGAAATGATGTATCCAAGATTGAAAAGGAATGGCCAAGATTGAAACTGAATTATAGTTCCAAAAAACGGTCAGATTCGTGCAGCCCTTCCGGCTGCAATGGAACATTAAATGTTATACCCTGCAATGTAACAAGTGTAAATAGACAGTTAAAAGGTAACATTTTTTCAAAGTAACATTAGGGACAAGAAGTCCCCTCCAGGCATGTTTCCATATTATTCTCAGTCCCAGATTTCAAGACTAAGAAGCAGATTTTACAAAAGTCTTACAAAAGAAAAGGGTCAGGTACGATTCAGTTCCGAAATGATGTATCCAAGACTGACCTTCAGAAAAGAGCAAAGTTATACGAGGGGTTGCAGGTCAGGCGTGCACAGGGTGAAGCTGATTTGGTTATCCGTGGGAATTATAGTTCCAAAAAACGGTCAGATTTGTGCAGCCCTTCCAGCTGCAATGGAACATTAAATGTTATACCATGCAATGTAACAAGTGTAAATAGACAGTTAGAAGGTAACGTTTTTCAAAGTAACATTAGGGACAAGCAGTCCCCTCCAGGCATGAAACGGAAGAATAATCTTTCCGTGTTGTATACAAATGCTGATGTACTTTCAAACACACTTGATGAACTGTATTCTTTGGTAAATTTACAGAAACCTGATATAGTTATCATGACTGAGGTGCTTCCACAGCACTGCCTCAATCCCGAATACTTTTCTGTCAACTGAGTGGTTATAATATCGTGTACAACAAGCATTTGAAAAGAGAAGTTTGTATTTATGTTTTGTCGTCATCAAAATTGAAATATGAAAAAGTTGGTATTTCGTTTACTAGGAAATTGAGTGAAGTAATTAATTAGGAAGTTAAGTTGCCGGGAGTATCCCAAAATGTGAGGATTGTGGGCATATATCGGAGCCCATCTGGAAATGAATTTAGTATGTTAAATGACGATCGCCTGCTGAGTTATCTGTCGTACCTTTTATCCGTTTCCTCAAAAATTCTTGTTCTTGGTGACTTCAGTGCGCCCGATATCGACTGGTTATCCCAAGCTACGTCAGGGACGGACCAGAGTTTTTCTTTTAAACTTGTACGAACCTTACAGGATTGTTCTCTGTAACAGCATGTTGTTGATCCCACAAGACTCAGAGGTAATTCCACTCCCCAGGTACTGGATTTGGTAATCACGAAATCTCCAGATGACATAGTAGACCTTAAGATTCTGCCACCTGTAGGTAAAAGCGACCATGTAATTATGTCTCTATCAATGAATATAAGTGCAGCGGTGAACTCTGGTTCTAAATTTTATTATGATTACAGCAAGGGTCATTATGATGAAATTCAAGACTTAATCCGTTCCGTTTCTATTGCTGAAGAGCTTCAGTCTAGAAATGCGGATGTGGATGTTGCTTTTGAGTTCATCCGAGAGGTTATAAAAGAAGCACTGACTCGCGGATTTTTGATGACCCAGTTACTAGTGAAGAAGACGACTGCAAAAATTTGTACTTGATGCTATTAGTGATAAAAATAAACAATGGAGACGGTATATGTTGGAAAAAAACGAAGACTCGAGGTGTAGTTATAAAAGGGCTCGGAATCGTACCACTCGATCTCTACGCGTTAACCGGGAATCACTCGAATCGTCAATCATTACTAATATTCGACGGTGTTCAAAGAGGTTTTGGAAGTATGTTAATAGAAACAAGACAGAATCCTCGACTGATTCGTGCATTTTTGATGACCCAGCTACTAGTGAATTAATAAGCGATGATCATAAAAAGGCTGATGTGTTTAATCAATGTATTCGTCAGTTTTTGTAAATCCGAATAATGTTCAAGCGTGCAGTCTACCTTATTTTACCGAATTTGTTTCAGCAGACAAAGTGCCCTTCAATGACTCTGATATTTCTTCAGAGCAGGTTTTAATAATTCTCCGTGACCTTTCCATTAATAAAGCTCCAGATATAGATGGTATTTCTAACGCTTTCCTTCAAAAGACAGCCACGTGTTTAGCTGAACCTCTTGTTTTTTGTTTAACCATTGTCTATTGAGTGGTAAATGCCCCTTAGCGTGGAAAAAAGCGGTCGTAAAGCCCCTCCATAAAGGAGGATCTAAGTCCCAATTTGCAAATTATCGTCCAATCTTAAACATCTAAGTTTTTTCGAGAGTTCTTGAAAAGATTATTTTATATTGGATACAGGATTACTTCAAGCGAAATAAATAATGGCATCCGTCACAACATGGTTTCAGAAAAAAACAGATCATGCAATACGCAGTTGCTTGAAGTTATAAAAGATTTCCAAAATATGGCTGATTTTGGTTTGGAGTTTGATTGCTTGTACATCGACTTCAGTAAAGCGTTTGACAAAGTTTCGCTTAGTTTGTTGCTGGGAAAACATTGAAAATTATGAACTAGGCACTAGACAGTATAAATTTAGCGTGGATTACAGATTACTTATCAGGCCGTTCCCGGCAAGTTATAGTCGGTAGTGCACTTTCAAGTGAGAGCCCGATTTTAAGTGGTGTACCACAAGGCAGTTGTTTGGGCCCAGTGTTATTTTGTCTGTTTGTCAATGATTTGCCTGAAATAATTCGTCACTCCACTGTCAAACTGTTTGTGGACGATGTAAAACTGTATAAAAGTGTTCCTTCCCGGTAGACGGCGCCTTATTCAAGAGGATCTGAATGGTGTAAATTGAACTCCAATGATTGGTGTACATTGAACTCCATGTTTTTAAACCATCAAAAATGTTTCGTACTTCATTACTCTTCAAAATGCTCGACTTATCATTGTTTTCTTGGTGATACACCTGTTTCATCTGTGGATTCAGTAAGGGATTTAGGTATTCACTTGGATAACCAATTGAAGTTCCACAAGCATGTGCCAACAATTTCGCGAAATGCTAGTTACAATCTGCTTCAAGTTAAGAGAAGTTTCGGGAAATTTATCCTTCACACTTTTGACACTACAAGACAAAAGTGCACCCGGTGGTAGAATATTGTTCCTCTGTGTGGTATCCGACATGGAAATGTGACTCTCAGTAAATTGAAAAGGTTCAACATCGGGCGTCAAAGTTTGTGCCATACTTGAGTTATTTACCGTATCAGCGTCGACTGCAACGTTTGGGACTTCCTTCCCTGGAGTTTTGATGGGACAGGATTGACCTGATCAATACGTTCCGTATTATGAAGGGTGTCGATAATGTGGACTGGGCTGACTTCTTCAAGCTTAGTAATTACTCAGCAACTCGACAAAACTCGTATAAACTGTATCAGCCGCGAATGCACAAGAAAATAGGTCAATGTAGCTTTATTAACCAAGCAGCAAAACTTTGGAATAGTTTACCTGATACTGTAGTTTCTGCGCAAACGGTGCAAACATTTAAGAGTGTTCTTTTTGAAACTGAGTTCTATGGAAAAATAGTTTCTGTAATATAGTTGGTTTTTACTGAAGAATCTTTATTTTTTTTTTTTTTTTTTTTTTGGTGTTTTGCAGTTTTGCTGTTTGATTTGTCATCTCTTGTGTTTGTATTTGTGACAAGCCTATGGCTTTCTCCTGTATTGAATAAAATAAATAAATATAGTAATACAAAGTCAAGACAAACCCAAGATTTCTGTAACAGAAGTATTTTACAAAAGTAAAATAGAAACATCCAAATAGGTATTGTTCAACACAAACATTTATTTTGCTACAGCGAATACAATCACTACTGAAGTAATATTTTCAAACCGGGACATGATTATTATTCCAGTCATGCCTGGTACATAAATCCTTTGGGTGGACTCTAAGGAGGTGAAGAAACTTGCATTTTGAACTAAGATATTTACTTTAGTTACCTTAGATATTTATCCTTAGTTGCACCAACATTAATTTTAGTTTTCACAGTAGGAGAATAGAAATAACCCTGCTACAGAGCAACAGTACTGCTTTCGTTTTTTTTTGCGATTGCAAGTTTTTTGCCTCTCTAAGAGAAGGAAATAAAAAAAATGGTATGAGATCTTAAAACAGGGAATTTTTTTCTGAAGCTTACAAAATTCCCAGTAGTTTTCCAGAAAAATAGATCGTTTTCTAGCCTATTAAATAGTATAAACAAAAAGAAAAACTCACGCAGTTAAATTCTTATGGATCATTTAACGTCATACTTTTTTTTGTAATGGGATCGATTTTCTAACCTATGTTAAATTTCATGTCGCTTTCATGACAGTTAATAATTGTAGTACCCTAAATCAAAGCCTTAAACATAAGCTGTATGGCTATTATCACCCTAAATCATTGAGAAGAAAACGGCAGGGATTTGCAATTTTTCTTAAATAGCAATATCACAGGCATGCAATATATAAAATTTGTTTTTTTCAGAAAGAGGGGTGCTGTTCATGAAGTTAAACTTTAAAGCAAAGAAGATTTTGGTCTCAAAATAGACAATAAAAATGATAATAGTGCCAGTTGCATGTAGCTTTACTTAGAACTTCTAAAATAAAGGACCTATTTTACCAAATCTAATATCTAATATTTAGCCATTTGGAAATTAGGACCAAAATCTCCCAAAACTTTTTGAATTAAGACGATATTTAAACTGAAAAATGAAACCTAACACAATATAAACAGCATACGAGCATGAATGAAGCCTTTTTTTCTAATTAACATGTTTTCATTCATTGAAAAAATAGAATGGTTTAAGAGTTAATTTTTTTATCTTGTCAAAGGCTAGTTATTAAATAAAAATTCCAATTCTTTCATGTTAAAAGTTGTCTCATTTTGTTATTCCCCTATTCCTCCCATATTTATTTTCTGAACTGCCATTTTGTTCCTAGTTACGAAATATGTTTATGAAATATGTTTTTGGTGCTCCGTAAATTTTCTTTTGTAGATTGCGAGAAGATGCTTTAAACAAACTGCGAGGAATTGTTGAAAACGACGTAGAAGAAGAATCATATGTAAGTTGTTTCTAAATTGAGACTTGAAAATAAATTATTAACCTAAAGTTTTACTAAAGACTACAAAACTTTTCAAGCATAGTGATTACGTGACGTTGCTGTGTGAGTTTTGGCTGCTGTGTGTTATTGATAGTGACATTCTATGAATTTCTTGAAAATTTCAAAAAAAGAAAGACTCTTCTGAAGGTATTCTTTATTTTCAGCATAATATTGATGGCTGGAAAATTGAATTTTACAACTCTGATTTGAAATAGAATTCAGATCAGAACCCCGTCATTGGGTGACGTGAAGTCCGACTGCTGCATCAAACTTTGACTCTGAAGAGAACTCACCTTAACGAATATTGAATTTGTTGAAAACCTGTCTTCTGAAAAAAACTCAATTTTGCTATTTAAGAAAAGTTGTAAATCACGTTTTCTTTTTACTGATTTTGGGGCAAACTTATATTTAAGGCTTCGATTTAGGGAACATTAATTATTAACTGTCGTTAAAGAAATTTTGAAAAAAAAAACACAAAAATTATACAGATAGCAAAAAAAGCAATTTTTTTAAAGAAGCACTTAATAACATATTAAATGTACGCGATAAGTGTTGAATATACAATTGTGTAATGTAAGGGTTTAATACTATATAAAGCGTATTCAAATACAAAATAAATAAGAATAAGAATCTTTTTGCCGATATCTGAGCTCATCCTGCTATGCCCCAAGCTCTCAATCTCTAAGAGCTCAAGATCTCTATAGGGGCTCAAAATGACTCAACAACATCTTACTCGGCAACATGAAAGCGGTTTCTCCAAAAGAGTGGAGTACGGTGAAATATCACCCATTCTTCAAAACATTTTTTTTGCATCCCATTTGTTTTAGTATTCAAAGAATTCCCAAAAGAAGATGTATAAAATACCATAGTTGCATCATCTTCATTAAAATACTAGGTAAATGCTTGCTACGTAAATTTGTCTGACGTCTAGCATATCTCATAATTACAATACGTTTTGTCTTTAGCAACATACTTAACAACCGAAACCTCGGTTTTACAGAGAGTGCGACGAATAAACAGAAAAGGGTATCTTATTTGACGGTTTGATTGTGGTACCCCTAGAGCCCCATCTACAATGAGATTTTACTAATACAGAGATTAGGCTAGTGCTAATATGAGCCACTCGGATTTTCCATAGAATTCTCTGATTGGATGAAAAATTCTGATTGACTCAAAGTAGAGCTAGCTAAATCTCGGTATTAGTAACATATCATTGTGAATGGGCTTAAGTCTCACTACCTTAGCCTCATCTGAATTTGGACAATTAAATAACAGCAACGCAGTTTTTTTGGAGCACTGGACAGAATATTAGTAAAGAAATCATTTTCTATTAAAGAACAAAATGTGAATGGCTCAATAGTCATTGGTTATATTGAGAAGAGAAACATGTAAGTCTTGGGGATGAACTAGTTGCAATAGATGGATGAGTATTAGCATCACAGTTCTTATGGAATGTCAGAGATTCTATTATAGTTTCTTTAATCTCTTTATGAACAGGAAGTTTATTCTTTAATATATCTTCGTCAAGACGGTCACACATTTTAAGTTTAAACCACTAAGTGTACCACGAGTAGAGGGAGGTGACGAAAATCTGGCCCTTTTGCTAGCATTATTCAAATATATGACAGTAGAATGAATAACCTAACTTGATTAGAATTTGAGTTCCAGACTAATATGCCTGCTTAACGTGATACTGCCAAAATAATGAAACCGTTTTATGAAATATGAGTATCTAGCAAAATATTGGCAAGAATATGGAAAATATTCCGAAGGATGAATACACATAATTTGGGCAAGTCAAATTGACCGCACCTTTTTAATGCTACTGCAACTTTGACAGCTTTATATAGGCTACATGATTTGTTATTCATTTAATGATAGGCTACTGAACAATGTAGTGATGGATTCGGGAGCACCGTAAGCCTTACTTAAGGTGGGCTTTTTCAGGACGATTGTGATGGTTGAAATTTCAATTTTGAAACTCGAACGAAAGAAAAGAAAAGAAAAATGTAACGAAGCCGTTTTATTTATATAGTGTAATCTTCATTAACAAAACATAGTTTTCATTTCTTTATAAAAGGACATAAATATTATAAAATAGTTGTAAGTAAAATTGGTGCCAAAATTGTGATTAATTTTGAAAGGTAGCTTTGATACAATAACTTAGCCCACGCTTGGGTTTTTCGATTAAAATAAAGGATTACTTGAATTGATACAATTTTGCAAAGATAAGTTAATTTATTCCTGTCCAATAAAATTGAGGATTTCTGAAGCGAAAACGTGTTAGAAGGATTTTGAGTATCCTTCTGGTTGGCAAAGTATTTTCCTACATAAAATTTCCTAAAGTATAAAGGAATACTAATGGATTAGCGGTAAACATAGTTTTATGTATGTGACGCAGAACACTAATGGATTAGCGGTAAACACAGTAATGTGAATGCGACGCAGAAACTTATAGTCGACCTGATTGAGATTTTGTAGTGTCAGGTACGAAGCATGAGTTCATTCATTGCTGTTCAGTGAATTGGGACAGTTCTGTTCACAAGGTGGAAGTATTTTGGGTATCGTTCTGGTTGGTGAAATATTTTCCTGAAAGAAATTGTCCCAATTTCGCAGAAACTAATAGTCAACCTGATTGAGGTTTTGTAGTGTCAGGTACGAAGCATGAGGTAACTCACTGTTGTTCTGTGAATTGGTCAGTTCTGTTCACAAGGTGGAAGCATTTTGGGTATCGTTTTGGATGGTGAAGTATTTTCCTGCAAGAAATTGTCCAAATGTATAAAGGAACACTAATGGATTAGCGGTAAGCACAGTTTGTGTATGTGACGCAGAAACTAATAGTCGACCTGATTGAGGTTTTATAGTGTCAGATACGATGCATGAGGTCACTCATTGTTGTTTTGTGAATTGGTCAGTTCTGTTCACAAGTTGGAAGCATTTTGGGTAGCGTTCTGGTCGGTGAAGTATTTTCTTGCAAGAAATTGTCCAAATGTATGAAGGAACACTAATGCATTAGCGGTAAGCACAGTTTGTGTATGTGACTCAGAAACTAATAGTCGACCTGATTGAGGTTTTGTAGTGTCAGGTACGAAGCATGAGGTCACTCATTGTTTTTTTGTAAATTGGTCAGTTCTGTTCACAAGGTGGAAGCATTTTGGGTAGCGTTCTGGTCGGTGAAGTATTTTCTTGCAAAAAATTGTGCAAATGTATAAAGGAACACTAATGGATTAGCGATAAGCACAGTTTGTGTATGTGACGCAGAAACTAATAGTCGAACTGATTGAGGTTTTGTAGTGTCAGGTACGAAGCATGAGGTTACTCATTGTTGTTCTGTGAATTGGTCAGTTCTGTTCACAAGTTGGAAGCATTTTGGGTAGCGTTCTGGTCGGTGAAGTATTTTCTTGCAAGAAATTGTCCAAATGTATAAAGGAACACTAATGGATTAGCGGAAGCACAGTTTGTGTATGTGACGCAGAAACTAATAGTCGACCTGATTGAGGTTTTGTAATGTCAGGTACGAAGCATGAGGTAACTCATTGTTGTTTTGTGAATTGGTCAGTTCTGTTCACAAGGTGGAAGTATTTTGGGTATCGTTTTGGTTGGTGAACTGTTTTTCTGCAATAAATTGTCCAAATGTGTAAAGGAACATTAATGGATTAGCGGTAAGCACAGTTTGTGTATGTGATGCAGAAACTAATAGTCGACCTGATTGAGGTTTTAGTGTCAGATGCGAAGCATGAGGTCACTCATTGTTTTTTTGTGAATTGGTTAGTTCTGTTCACAAGTTGGAAGCATTTTGGGTAGCGTTCTGATCGGTGAATTATTTTCTTGCAAGAAATTGTCAAAATGTATAAAGGAACACTAATGGATTAGCGGTAAGCACAGTTTGTGTATGTGAAGCAGAAACTAATAGTCGACCTGATTGAGGTTTTGTAGTGTCAGGTACGAAGCATGAGGTCACTCATTGTTGTTTTGTAAATTTGTCAGTTCTGTTCACAAGGTGGAAGCATTTTGGGTAGCGTTCTGGTCGGTGAAGTATTTTCTTGCAAAAAATTGTCCAAATGTATAAAGGAACACTAATGGATTAGCGATAAGCACAGTTTGTGTATGTGACGCAGAAACTAATAGTCGAACTGATTGAGGTTTTGTAGTGTCAGGTACGAAGCATGAGGTAACTAATTGTTGTTTTGTGAATTGGTCAGTTCTGTTCACAAGGTGGAAGCATTTTGGGTATCGTTTTGGTTGGTGAAGTATTTTCCTGCAAGAAATTGTCCAAATGTATAAAGGAACACTAATGGATTAGCGGTAAGCACAGTTTGTGTATGTGACACAGAAACTAATAGTCGACCTGATTGAGGTTTTGTAGTGTCAGGTACGAAGCATGAGGTCCCTCATTGTTGTTTTGTGAATTGGTCAGTTCTGTTCACAAGGTGGAAGCATTTTGGGTAGCGTTCTGGTCGGTGAAGTATTTTCTTGCTAGAAATCGTCCAAATGTTGTATAAAGGAACACTAATGGATTAGCAGTAAGCACTGTTTGTGTATGTGACGCAGAAACTAATAGTCGACCTGATTGAGGTTTTGTAGTGTCAGGTATGAAGCATGAGGTAACTCATTGTTGTTCTGTGAATTGGTCAGTTCTGTTCACAAGGTGGAAGCATTTTGGGTCGCGTTCTGTTCGGTGAAGTATTTTCTTGCAAGAAATTGGCCAAATGTATAAAGGAACACTAATGGATTAGCGGTAAGCACTGTTTGTGTATGTGACGCAGAAACTAATAGTCGACCTGATTGAGGTATTGTAGTGTCAGGTACGAAGCATGAGGTCACTCATTGTTGTTTTGTGAATTGGTCAGTTCTGTTCACAAGGTGGAAGTATTTTGGGTATCGTTTTGGTTGGTGAAATGTTTTTCTGCAAGAAATTGTCCAAATGTATAAAGGAACATTAATGGATTAGCGGTAAGCACAGTTTGTGTATGTGATGCAGAAACTAATAGTCCACCTGATTGAGGTTTTATAGTGTCAGATACGAAGCATGAGGTCACTCATTGTTTTTTTGTGAACTGGTCAGTTCTGTTCACAAGGTGGAAGCATTTTGGGTAGCCTTCTGGTCGGTGAAGTATTTTCTTGCAAGAAATTGTCCAAATGTATAAAGGAACACTAATGGATTAGTGTAGTGTCAGGTACGAAGCATGAGGTCACTCATTGTTGTTTTGTGAATTAGTCAGTTTTGTTCACAAGTTGGAAGCATTTTCGGTAGCGTTCTGGTCTGTGAAGTATTTTCTTGCAAAAAAATTGTCCAAATGTATAAAGAAACACCAATGGATTAGCGGTAAGCACAGTTTGCGTATGTGACTCAGAAACTAATAGTTGACCTGATTGAGGTTTTATAGTGTCAGATACGAAGCATGAGGTCACTCATTGTCCAAATGAAATTGTCCAAATGTATAAAGGAACACTAATGGATTAGCAGTAAGCACAGTTTGTGTATGTGACGCAGAAACTAATAGTCGACCTGATTGAGGTTTTGTAGTGTCAGGTATGAAGCATGAGGTAACTCATTGTTGTTTTGTGAATTGGTCAGTTCTGTTCACAAGGTGGAAGCATTTTGGGTAGCGTTCTGGTCGGTGAAGTATTTTCTTGCAATAAATTGTCCAAATGTATAAAGGAACACTAATGGATTAGTGGAAGCACAGTTTGTGTATGTGACACAGAAACTAATAGTTGACCTGATTGAGGTTTTGTAGTGTCAGGTACGAAGCATGAGGTCACTCATTGTTGTTTTGTGAATTGGTCAGTTCTGTTCACAAGGTGGAAGCATTTTGGGTAGCCTTCTGGTCGGTGAAGTATTTTCTTGCAAGGAATTGTCCAAATGTATAAAGGAACACTAATGGATTAGCGATAAGCACAGTTTGTGTATGTGACGCAGAAAATAATAGTCGAACTGATTGAGGTTTTGTAGTGTCAGGTACGAAGCATGAGGTAACTCATTGTTGTTTTGTGAATTGGTCAGTTCTGTTCACAAGGTGGAAGCATTTTGGGTATCGTTTTGGTTGGTGAAGTATTTTCCTGCAAGAAATTGTCCAAATGTATAAAGGAACACTTATGGATTAGCGGTAAGCACAGTTTGTGTATGTGACGCAGAAACTAATAGTCGACCTGATTGAGGTTTTGTAGTGTCAGGTACGAAGCATGAGGTCACTCATTGTTGTTTTGTGAATTGGTCAGTTCTGTTCATAAGGTGGAAGCATTTTGGGTAGCGTTCTGGTCGGTGAAGTATTTTCTTGCAAGAAATTGTCTAAATGTATAAAGGAACACTAATGGATTAGCGGTAAGCACAGTTTGTGTATGTGACCCAGAAACTAATAGTCGACCTGATTGAGGTTTTGTAGTGTCAGGTACGAAGCAGGAGGCCACTCATTGTTTTTTTGTGAATTGGTCAGTTCTGTTCACAAGTTGGAAGCATTTTGGGTAGCGTTCTGGTCGGTGAAGTATTTTCTTGCAAGAAATTGCCCAAATGTATAAAGGAATACTAATGGATTAGTGGTAAGCACAGTTTGTGTATGTGACGCAGAAACTAATAGTCGACCTGATTGAGGTTTTGTAGTGTCAGGTACGAAGCATGAGGTCACTCATTGTTTTTTTGTGAATTGGTCAGTTCTGTTCACAAGGTGGAAGCATTTTGGGTAGCGTTCTGGTCGGTGAAGTATTTTCTTGTAAGAAATTGTCCAAATGTATAAAGGAACACTAATGGATTAGCGGTAAGCACTGTTTGTGTATGTGACGCAGAAACTAATAGTCGACCTGATTGAGGTTTTGTAGTGTCAGGTACGAAGCATGAGGTAACTCATTGTTGTTCTGTGAATTGGTCAGTTCTGTTCACCTGGTGGAAGCATTTTGGGTAGCGTTCTGGTCGGTGAAGTATTTACTTGCAAGAAATTGTCCAAATGTATAAAGGAACACTAATGGATGAGCGGTAAGCACAGTTTGTGTATGTGACCCAGAAACTAATAGTCGACCTGATTGAGGTTTTGAGGTGTCAGGTACGAAGCATGAGGTCACTCATTGTTGTTTTGTGAATTAGTCAGTTTTGTTCACAAGTTGGAAGCATTTTGGGTAGCGTTCTGGTCTGTGAAGTATTCTCTTGCAAAAAAATTGTCCAAATGTATAAAGGAACACCAATGGATTAGCGGTAAGCACAGTTTGTGTATGTGACTCAGAAACTAATAGTCGACCTGATTGAGGTTTTATAGTGTCAGATACGAAGCATGAGGTCACTCATTGTTTTTTTGTGAATTGGTCAGTTCTGTTCACAAGTTGGAAGCATTTTGGGTAGCGTTCTGGTCGGTGAAGTATTTTCTTGCTAGAAATTGACCAAATGTAAAAAGGAACACTAATGGATTAGCGGTAAGCACAGTTTGTGTATGTGACGCAGAAACTAATAGTCGACCTGATTGAGGTTTTGTAGTGTCAGGTACGAAGCATGAGGTCACTCATTGTTTTTTTGTGAATTGGTCAGTTCTGTTCACAAGTTGGAAGCATTTTGGGTAGCGTTCTGGTCGGTGAAGTATTTTCTTGCAAGAAATTGCCCAAATGTATAAAGGAATACTAATGGATTAGTGGTAAGCACAGTTTGTGTATTTGACGCAGAAACTAATAGTCGACCTGATTGAGGTTTTGTAGTGTCAGGTACGAAGCATGAGGTCACTCATTGTTTTTTTGTGAATTGGTCAGTTCTGTTCACAAGTTGGAAGCATTTTGGGTAGCGTTCTGGTCTGTGAAGTATTTACTTGAAAGAAATTGTCCAAATGTATAAAGGAACACTAATGGATGAGCGGTAAGCACAGTTTGTGTATGTGACCCAGAAACTAATAGTCGACCTGATTGAGGTTTTGTAGTGTCAGGTACGAAGCATGAGGTCACTCATTGTTGTTTTGTGAATTAGTCAGTTTTGTTCACAAGTTGGAAGCATTTTCGGTAGCGTTCTGGTCTGTGAAGTATTTTCTTGCAAAAAAATTGTCCAAATGTATAAAGAAACACCAATGGATTAGCGGTAAGCACAGTTTGCGTATGTGACTCAGAAACTAATAGTCGACCTGATTGAGGTTTTATAGTGTCAGATACGAAGCATGAGGTCACTCATTGTTTTTTTGTGAATTGGTCAGTTCTGTTCACAAGTTGGAAGCATTTTGGGTAGCGTTCTGGTCGGTGAAGTATTTTCTTGCTAGAAATTGTCCAAATGTAAAAAGGAACACTAATGGATTAGCGGTAAGCACAGTTTGTGTATGTGACGCAGAAACTAATAGTCGACCTGATTGAGGTTTTGTAGTGTCAGGTACGAAGCATGAGGTCACTCATTGTTTTTTTGTGAATTGGTCAGTTCTGTTCACAAGGTGGAAGCATTTTGGGTAGCGTTCTGGTCGGTGAAGTATTTTCTTGCAAGAAATTGTCCAAATGTATAAAGGAGCACTTATGTGTATGTAGCACTTATGGAGCACTTATGTGTATGTAAGAAGCACAGTTTGTGTATGTGACGCAGAAACTAATAGTCGACCTGATTGAGGTTTTGTAGTGTCAGGTACGAAGCATGAGGTCACTCATTGTTGTTCTGTGAATCGGTCAGTTCTGTTTACAAGGTGGAAGCATTTTGGGTAGCGTTCTGGTCGGTGAAGTATTTTCTTGCAAGAAATTGGCCAAATGTATAAAGGAACACTAATGGATTAGCGGTAAGCACAGTTTGTGTATGTGACGCAGAAACTAATAGTCGACCTGATTGAGGTATTGTAGTGTCAGGTACGAAGCATGAGGTCACTCATTGTTGTTTTGTGAATTGGTCAGTTCTGTTCATAAGGTGGAAGCATTTTGGGTAGCGTTCTGGTCGGTGAAGTATTTTCTTGCAAGAAATTGTCCAAATGTATAAAGGAATACTAATGGATTAGCGGTAAGCACAGTTTGTGTATGTGACGCAGAAACTAATGGTTGACCTGATTGAGGTTTTGTAGTGTCAGGTACGAACCATGAGGTCACTCATTGTTGTTTTGTGAATTGTTCAGTTCTGTTCACAAGGTGGAAGCATTTTGGGTATCGTTTTGGTTGGTGAAGTATTTTCCTGCAAGAAATTGTCCAAATGTATAAAGGAACACTAATGGATTAGCGGTAAGCACAGTTTGTGTATGTGACGCAGAAACTAATAGTCAACCTGATTGAGGTTTTGTAGTGTCAGGTACGGAGCATGAGGTCACTCATTGTTGTTGTGTGAATTGGTCAGTTCTGTTCACAAGGTGGAAGCATTTTGGGTAGCGTTCTGGTCGGTGAAGTATTTTCTTTCAAGAAATTGTCCAAATGTATAAAGGAATACTAATGGATTAGTGGTAAGCACAGTTTGTTTATGTGACGCAGAAACTAATAGTAGACCTGATTGAGGTTTTGTAGTGTCAGGTACGAAGCATGAGGTACCTCATTGTTGTTTTGTGAATCGGTCAGTTCTGTTCACAAGGTTGAAGCATTTTGGGTAGCGTTCTGGTCGGTGAAGTATTTTCTTGTAAGAAATTGGCCAAATGTATAAAGGAACACTAATGGATTAGAGGTAAGCACAGTTTATGTATGTGACGCAGAAACTAATAGTTGACCTGATTGAGGTTTTGTAGTGTCAGGTATGAAGCATGAGGTAACTCATTGTTGTTTTGTGAATTGGTCAGTTCTGTTCACAAGGTGGAAGCATTTTGGGTAGCGTTCTGGTCGGTGAAGTATTTTCTTGCAATAAATTGTCCAAATGTATAAAGGAACACTAATGGATTAGTGGAAGCACAGTTTGTGTATGTGACACAGAAACTAATAGTTGACCTGATTGAGGTTTTGTAGTGTCAGGTACGAAGCATGATTTCACTCAATGTTGTTTTGTGAATTGGTCAGTTCTGTTCACAAGGTGGAAGCATTTTGGGTAGCCTTCTGGTCGGTGAAGTATTTTCTTGCAAGGAATTGTCCAAATGTATAAAGGAACACTAATGGATTAGCGATAAGCACAGTTTGTGTATGTGACGCAGAAAATAATAGTTGACCTGATTGAGGTTTTGTAGTGTCAGGTACGAAGCATGAGGTCACTAATTGTTGTTTTGTGAATTGGTCAGTTCTGTTCACAAGGTGGAAGCATTTTGGGTATCGTTTTGGTTGGTGAAGTATTTTCCTGCAAGAAATTGTCCAAATGTATAAAGGAACACTTATGGATTAGCGGTAAGCACAATTTGTGTATGTGACGCAGAAACTAATAGTCGACCTGATTGAGGTTTTGTAGTGTCAGGTACGAAGCATGAGGACACTCATTGTTGTTCTGTGAATCGGTCAGTTCTGTTCATAAGGTGGAAGCATTTTGGGTAGCGTTCTGGTCGGTGAAGTATTTTCTTGCAAGAAATTGTCTAAATGTATAAAGGAACACTAATGGATTAGCGGTAAGCACAGTTTGTGTATGTGACCCAGAAACTAATAGTCGACCTGATTGAGGTTTTGTAGTGTCAGGTACGAAGCATGAGGTCACTCATTGTTTTTTTGTGAATTGGTCAGTTCTGTTCACAAGTTGGAAGCATTTTGGGTAGCGTTCTGGTCGGTGAAGTATTTTCTTGCAAGAAATTGACCAAATGTATAAAGGAATACTAATGGATTAGTGGTAAGCACAGTTTGTGTATGTGACGCAGAAACTAATAGTCTACCTGATTGAGGTTTTGTAGTGTCAGGTACGAAGCCTGAGGTCACTCATTGTTGTTTTGTGAATTGGTCAGTTCTGTTCACATGTTGGAAGCATTTTGGGTAGCGTTCTGGTCGGTGAAGTATTTTCTTGTAAGAAATTGTCCAAATGTATAAAGGAACACTAATGGATTAGCGGTAAGCACTGTTTGTGTATGTGACGCAGAAACTAATAGTCGACCTGATTGAGGTTTTGTAGTGTCAGGTACGAAGCATGAGGTAACTCATTGTTGTTCTGTGAATTGGTCAGTTCTGTTCACATGGTGGAAGCATTTTGGGTAGCGTTCTGGTGAATTTTGTTTTGTGAATTGGTCAGTTCTGTTCACAAGGTGGAAGTATTTTGGGTAGCGTTCTGGTCGGTGAAGTATTTTCTTGCAATAAATTGTCCAAATGTATAAAGGAACACTAATGGATTAGTGGTAAGCACAGTTTGTGTATGTGACACAGAAACTAATAGTTGACCTGATTGAGGTTTTGTAGTGTCAGGTACGGAGCATGAGGTCACTCATTGTTGTTCTGTGAATTGGTCAGTTCTGTTCACATGGTGGAAGCATTTTGGGTAGCGTTCTGGTCGGTGAAGTATTTTCTTGCAAGAAATTGTCCAAATGTATAAAGGAACACTAATGGATTAGCGGTAAGCACTGTTTATGTATGTGACGCAGAAACTAATAGTTGACCTGATTGAGGTTTTGTAGTGTCAGGTACGAAGCATGAGGTCACTCATTGTTGTTTTGTGAATTGGTCAGTTCTGTTCACAAGGTTGAAGCATTTTGGGTAGCGTTCTGGTCGGTGAAGTATTTTCTTGCAATAAATTGTCCAAATGTATAAAGGAACACTAATGGATTAGTGGTAAGCACAGTTTGTGTATGTGACACAGAAACTAATAGTCGACCTGATTGAGGTTTTGTAGTGTCAGGTACGAACCATGAGGTCACTCATTGTTGTTTTGTGAATTGTTCAGTTCTGTTCACAAGGTGGAAGCATTTTGGGTATCGTTTTGGTTGGTGAAGTATTTTCCTGCAAGAAATTGTCCAAATGTATAAAGGAACACTAATGGATTAGCGGTAAGCACAGTTTGTGTATGTGACGCAGAAACTAATAGTCAACCTGATTGAGGTTTTGTAGTGTCAGGTACGGAGCATGAGGTCACTCATTGATGTTTTGTGAATTGGTCAGTTCTGTTCACAAGGTGGAAGCATTTTGGGTAGCGTTCTGGTCGGTGAAGTATTTTCTTGCAAGAAATTGTCCAAATGTATAAAGGAATACTAATGGATTAGTGGTAAGCACAGTTTGTGTATGTGACGCAGAAACTAATAGTTGACCTGATTGAGGTTTTGTAGTGTCAGGTACGAAGCATGAGGTCACTCATTGTTGTTTTGTGAATTGGTCAGTTCTGTTCACAAGGTGGAAGCATTTTGGGTAGCGTTCTGGTCGGTGAAGTATTTTCTTGCAAGAAATTGTCCAAATGTATAAAGGAACACTAATAGATTAGCGGTAATCACTGTTTGTGTATGTGACGCAGAAACTAATAGTCGACCTGATTGAGGTTTTGTAGTGTCAGGTATGAAGCATGAGGTAACTCATTGTTGTTCTGTGAATTGGTCAGTTCTGTTCACAAGGTGGAAGCATTTTGGGTAGCGTTCTGGTCGGTGAAGTATTTTCTTGCAAGCAATTGTCCAAATGTATAAAGGAACACTAATGGATTAGCGGTAAGCACAGTTTGTGTATGTGACGCAGAAACTAATAGTCGACCTGATTGAGGTTTTGTAGTGTCAGGTATGAAGCATGAGGTAACTCATTGTTGTTCTGTGAATTGGTCAGTTCTGTTCACAAGGTGGAAGCATTTTGGGCAGCGTTCTGGTCGGTGAAGTATTTTCTTGCAAGAAATTGTCCAAATGTATAAAGGAACACTAATGGATTAGAGGTAAGCACAGTTTGTGTATGTGATGCAGAAACTAATGGTCGACCTGATTGAGGTTTTGTAGTGTCAGGTACGAACCATGAGGTCACTCATTGTTGTTTTGTGAATTGTTCAGTTCTGTTCACAAGGTGGAAGCATTTTGGGTATCGTTTTGGTTGGTGAAGTATTTTCGTGCAAGAAATTGTCCAAATGTATAAAGGAACACTAATGGATTAGCGGTAAGCACAGTTTGTGTATGTGACACAGAAACTAATAGTCAACCTGATTGAGGTTTTGTAGTGTCAGGTACGGAGCATGAGGTCACTCATTGTTGTTTTGTGAATTGGTCAGTTCTGTTCACAAGGTGGAAGCATTTTGGGTAGCGTTCTTGTCGGTGAAGTATTTTCTTGCAAGAAATTGTCCAAATGTATAAAGGAATACTAATGGATTAGAGGTAAGCACAGTTTGTATATGTGACGCATAAACTAATAGTAGACCTGATTGAGGTTTTGTAGTGTCAGGTATGTAGCATGAGGTCACTCATTGTTGTTTTGTGAATTGGTCAGTTCTGTTCACAAGGTGGAAGCATTTTGGGTAGCGTTCTGGTCGGTGAAGTATTTTCTTGCAAGAAATTGTCCAAATGTATAAAGGAAGACTACTGGATTAGAGGTAAGCACTGTTTGTTTATGTGACGCAGAAACTAATAGTCGACCTGATTGAGGTTTTGTAGTGTCAGGTATGAAGCATGAGGTAACTCATTGTTGTTTTGTGAATTGGTCAGTTCTGTTCACAAGGTGGAAGCATTTTGGGTAGCGTTCTGGTCGGTGAAGTATTTTCTTGCAATAAATTGTCCAAATGTATAAAGGAACACTAATGGATTAGTGGAAGCACAGTTTGTGTATGTGACACAGAAACTAATAGTTGACCTGATTGAGGTTTTGTAGTGTCAGGTACGAAGCATGAGGTCACTCATTGTTGTTTTGTGAATTGGTCAGTTCTGTTCACAAGGTGGAAGCATTTTGGGTAGCCTTCTGGTCGGTGAAGTATTTTCTTGCAAGGAATTGTCCAAATGTATAAAGGAACACTAATGGATTAGCGATAAGCACAGTTTGTGTATGTGACGCAGAAAATAATAGTCGAACTGATTGAGGTTTTGTAGTGTCAGGTACGAAGCATGAGGTAACTCATTGTTGTTTTGTGAATTGGTCAGTTCTGTTCACAAGGTGGAAGCATTTTGGGTATCGTTGTGGTTGGTGAAGTATTTTCCTGCAAGAAATTGTCCAAATGTATAAAGGAACACTAATGGATTAGCGGTAAGCACAATTTGTGTATGTGACGCAGAAAATAATAGTCGAACTGATTGAGGTTTTGTAGTGTCAGGTACGAAGCATGAGGTCACTCATTGTTGTTGTGTGAATTGGTCAGTTCTGTTCACAAGGTGGAAGCATTTTGGGTAGCGTTCTGGTCGGTGAAGTATTTTCTTGCAAGAAATTGACAAAATGTATAAAGGAAAACTAATGGATTAGAGGTAAGCACAGTTTGTGTATGTGACCCAGAAACTAATAGTCGACCTGATTGAGGTTTTGTAGTGTCAGGTACGAAGCATGAGGCCACTCATTGTTTTTTTGTGAATTGGTCAGTTCTGTTCACAAGTTGGAAGCATTTTGGGTAGCGTTCTGGTCGGTGAAGTATTTTCTTGCAAGAAATTGACCAAATGTATAAAGGAAAACTAATGGATTAGGGGTAAGCACAGTTTGTGTATGTGACACAGAAACTAATAGTTGACCTTATTGAGGTTTTGTAGTGTCAGGTACGAAGCATGAGGTAACTCATTGTTGTTTTGTGAATCGGTCAGTTCTGTTTACATGGTGGAAGCATTTTGGGTAGCGTTCTGGTCGGTGAAGTATTTTCTTGTAAGAAATTGTCCAAATGTATAAAGGAACACTAATGGATTAGAGGTAAGCACTGTTTGTGTATGTGACGCAGAAACTAATAGTAGACCCGATTGAGATTTTGTAGTGTCAGGTACGAAGCATGAGGTAACTCATTGTTGTTCTGTGAATTGGTCAGTTCTGTTCACATGGTGGAAGCATTTTGGGTAGCGTTCTGGTGAATTTTGTTTTGTGAATTGGTCAGTTCTGTTCACAAGGTGGAAGTATTTTGGGTAGCGTTCTGGTCGGTGAAGTATTATCTTGCAATAAATTGCCCAAATGTATAAAGGAACACTAATGGATTAGTGGTAAGCACAGTTTGTGTATGTGACACAGAAACTAATAGTTGACCTGATTGAGGTTTTGTAGTGTCAGGTACGAAGCATGAGGTCACTCATTGTTGTTTTGTGAATTGGTCAGTTCTGTTCACAAGGTGGAAGCATTTTGGGTAGCGTTCTGGTCGGTGAAGTATTTTCTTGCAAGAAATTGTCCAAATGTATAAAGGAACACTAATGGATTAGCGGTAAGCACTGTTTGTGTATGTGACGCAGAAACTAATAGTTGACCTGATTGAGGTTTTGTAGTGTCAGGTACGAAGCATGAGGTCACTCATTGTTGTTTTGTGAATTGGTCAGTTCTGTTCACAAGGTGGAAGCATTTTGGGTAGCGTTCTGGTCGGTGAAGTATTTTCTTGCAATAAATTGTCCAAATGTATAAAGGAACACTAATGGATTAGTGGTAAGCACAGTTTGTGTATGTGACACAGAAACTAATAGTCGACCTGATTGAGGTTTTGTAGTGTCAGGTACGAACCATGAGGTCACTCATTGTTGTTTTGTGAATTGTTCAGTTCTGTTCACAAGGTTGAAGCATTTTGGGTATCGTTTTGGTTGGTGAAGTATTTTCCTGCAAGAAATTGTCCAAATGTATAAAGGAACACTAATGGATTAGCGGTAAGCACAGTTTGTGTATGTGACTCAGAAACTAATAGTCCACCTGATTGAGGTTTTGTAGTGTCAGGTACGGAGCATGAGGTCACTCATTGATGTTTTGTGAATTGGTCAGTTCTGTTCACAAGGTGGAAGCATTTTGGGTAGCGTTCTGGTCGGTGAAGTATTTTCTTGCAAGAAATTGTCCAAATGTATAAAGGAATACTAATGGATTAGTGGTAAGCACAGTTTGTGTATGTGACACAGAAACTAATAGTTGACCTGATTGAGGTTTTGTAGTGTCAGGTACGTAGCATGAGGTCACTCATTGTTGTTTTGTGAATTGGTCAGTTCTGTTCATAAGGTGGAAGCATTTTGGGTAGCGTTCTGGTCGGTGAAGTATTTTCTTGTAAGCAATTGGCCAAATGTATAAAGGAATACTAATGGATTAGCGGTAAGCACAGTTTGTGTATGTGACGCAGAAACTAATAGTCGACCTGATTGAGGTTTTGTAGTGTCAGGTATGAAGCATGAGGTCACTCATTGTTGTTCTGTGAATCGGTCAGTTCTGTTTACTAGGTGGAAGCATTTTGGGTAGCGTTCTGTTCGGTGAAGTATTTTCTTGCAAGCAATTGGCCAAATGTATAAAGGAAAACTAATGGATTAGCGGTAAGCACAGTTTGTGTATGTGACGCAGAAACTAATAGTCGACCTGATTGAGGTTTTGTAGTGTCAGGTATGAAGCATGAGGTAACTCATTGTTGTTCTGTGAATTGGTCAGTTCTGTTCACAAGGTGGAAGCATTTTGGGAAGCGTTCTGGTCGGTGAAGTATTTTCTTGCAAGAAATTGTCCAAATGTATAAAGGAACACTAATGGATTAGAGGTAAGCACAGTTTGTGTATGTGATGCAGAAACTAATAGTCGACCTGATTGAGGTTTTGTAGCGTCAGGTACGAAGCATGAGGTCACTCATTGTTGTTCCGTGAATCGGTCAGTTCTGTTC
Source organism: Artemia sp. Qi Xiang Cuo (assembly GCF_049724085.1). Lineage (NCBI taxonomy): Eukaryota > Metazoa > Arthropoda > Branchiopoda > Anostraca > Artemiidae > Artemia > Artemia sp. Qi Xiang Cuo. The sequence continues at coordinate 29,295,332 of NC_142806.1, forward strand.
ACAAGGTGGAAGCATTTTGGGTAGCGTTCTGGTCGGTGAACTATTTTCTTGCAAGAAATTGTCCAAATGTATAAAGGGACACTAATGGATTAGCGGTAAACACAGTTTGTGTATGTGACGCAGAACTTATAGTCGGCCTGATTGAGGCTTTGTAGTCTCAAGTGAGTAGCATGAGGTCACTCATTGCTGTTCAGCGAATTGGGTCAGTTGTGTTCACAAGATGAGTCTCATTTAGTTCCCTATGTGTCGTGTTATCTGATGACGATTGTTGACTAAAGTAATATTTTCAACTGGGACCATGAAGCTTAGGTGCATAAAATTTTGTATGGATTGTCTTGCCATTACTGCAACCTTTTTCGGGTAATATTTTAGCTTTCTAGATTGTTATGAAGCATTGAAGTGGCTCTACCAATGAAGTGATTATTATCAGCTATCAAAGAGAATTCGTATTTCCTCATGTGTTCCAATTTACTCAAAACGTGAATTATCAATATTGCGGGAAAGTAGGGAAAAATGTAGTTCAGTTATACAATTTTTTGTTCTCTGTCTGCCTTACCCACTTGTCGAATTTTTCGCTATACCAGTATTCCAAAAATAGAGTAATTATTTATGCAGATTATTTATGAAACTGGATGAACGCTCATGCCAAGATGGTATGTGTGAACTAGTAACAGAGATGCAAAAAATTATAATAGTAGTAGTAAAGAAAGACAAGCAAAACAGAACACTTAATAAAGCAAAGACTTACTGCAAGGACTTTAAAAAAAGCAAGTATTTGACACGTAACAGCCCCCGCCCCCTGTCCAGATAAAAGAAGTATAACAACGATTAAAAGATTAAATATATAAACACTGAAGTTTATAACAATTTTTGTATCGATTATTAACATGATTATTACCAGTACAATATTTTTTTAAACCCCTCTTTGCTGCACTTTCGTAAGTACTTCCATCGTTCTACGCTTTTATGAAGGTTATAGTTTTCTCTAAGCTATTATGACAAACCTTGAAAGGAAACAAAGGTACACAAGCCTCTTTCTTTAGCAGCCTTACAATCCATCACAGAAAAGGAAGTGCAACATTATTGGGATGTGTGCTGAGCATTGTGATGTGTGCATAATTGTGTGGTCGATAAAGGATGCTGCAAGTATTGAAGCAGCTTCGAAGTGATTCAAAAGAAATATACAATTTATGTTTAATAAATGTGTTTATATAAAACAGGTGAAAAAAAATGAAAACACTGGAAAAAAAGACGAAATAATGACGTTTTCAAGTTTTATTCAAGTGTCTTCAGGTATAACTGCTGCTTTTTTGGGTCTTTGGTTCTTTCGCTCGCTTTTTTATGAGGACTATCATCTCGTTTTCATCAGGTTTCTACTATTACTATAAATGCGAAGATATTTTGCCGAAAAGAAATATATAAGTCCTCTATATTATAGTCCTCTATAGTCGTTTTATATTACAAGTTTTAGCTATAAAACGGATATTCTCGTATCTCATTTATTTTACTGAAGCGTTTTTGCCAGGATAAAGAAGATGACGTAGAAAAATATGCAAGCCACTTTTATCAGAACTTGTAAGATTATTTGGTAACAGTACAGTAATTACATCCTTGAAGTCACTCTATTGTATTTAGGAGGTTTTATCACGTTTGTTTCATTTGCCATGTTTCACCAATTCATGTTTTGGATTTTGGAACTTGTTTTTTTTTTATCAGACCTTGTTAAAAAAAATTATGTATTTTCAGGAAATCTGGGAAAAGTGCTTGAAAGACTGTAGACATTTATTACTACTTAAAAGGTTAAAGCACCTAGTTATTTTTCTTAAGCATTCAGCACTTCACAAAAGCTGTACTCTGACATATTCTCTAGCACTTGGATTTGTAATCATATGGTACTTGGAACACAAGTAGCTGAAGTACTTTAGAAGACAAATAGGAATTGGGTGATTTTGGCCGAATTTGTTGTTATACGAAATTATAATATTTTCTCAAAGTTTTTAGAACTAGGCAGTTGAAAGGCCCATTGTATGAATATCAAACATGGCATTCTCCCTATCTCTGAAAAATGAAGACACTTAAATTGCTCTTGTTGAAAAAAATATGGAAAATATAGCCAAAGAGAATATTAATTCGCAAGTTTGTTATTTAGGCCTACACTTTGGTCTTTTGAATTGTTGAATTTTGTTCGAAAAATATAAAATTACTGGGAAAAACAGAAATAGTTATGTATTCCCCCTTAGCGTACATTATTAAATGGGACTACTAACAAAGATTTTATCTAGGGAGTAATAGGGGGGGGGGCTCTTCGTTTACTCTGATTTATTAGATAGTCTAGACATCCCTGTTCGGTAATTTACTGAGTGTTACCAGGGGGGGGGGGTAGTAGATTTCTTGTCCTCTTTTTTACCAGTATTTATCCTTTGTGTTTAAACCATGTTTTTAATGGTTTGTAACATTATTTACATAAATACTAACCATCCCCCCGTTTGCTAAAATAATATTCTTAAAGTGTCCAGAAAAAGTTTGCACTATCGAAATAAATAGTTAATGTCTAAATTAGTAAGTTTTATGATTTTAGACTCCTCGATTTTACCGAAAGTTTGAAGGTGCTTTAATGATATCAGAGTGGCTGGAAGAAATACCAGATTCACTGGAAGATGAATGGATTGCAGTTGTTTGTCCTGTGGGCCAAAGATGCCTTGTAGTTGCATCTCAGGTATGTGTTTTCTTTATAAACCTTAAATAATCATTGATCAGACGCCAAAATTCATTCAAATATTTGCACTGATGCATTTCCATATAAAACTTTTTTTTATGTGTAGGAAATTATAACCAATATATATCACATATTTCTGCGTTAGTGATGCTTTTCGGGTCTATTGAAGTATTCCCACTCAGTCGGCAGAGCAATAAAAAACGAATGGAATTGGTTTACTAGCTAACCTTTAAGAAAAATTAATTCATGTTAAGAAACAATTTTAACCACTTCTACTTTCTGTTCAGTTTGCATTTTGCTTCTCTTTTTTGTCGCATGATTATTTCCTGTGTTGGTTGTTGGTGGGCGTGGGTACTTCTGCGTTTAGTCGCACATTTTCTTAAAATTCATTTTTGAGTTAAATTAAATGAAAAAAAACAAGTTTTTTTAACTGAAAGTAAGGAACGACGTTAAAACTTAAAACGAACAGAAATTATTCCGTACATGAAAGGGGCTATCCCCTCCTCAACGCCGCGCTCTTTACGCTAAAGTTTTTAATTGTTTAAAAAAAATAGAGTTGTGAGAAAGACAAACTTTAGCGTAAAGAGCGAGGCGTTGAGGAGGGTACAGCTTATTTCATATACGGAATAATTTCTGTTCGTTTTAAGTTTTAACGTCGTTCCTTACTTTCAGTTAAAAAAACTTGTTTTTTTTATTTAATTTTTGAACGTTTTTGAATTAATGCAGGTTTTGATTTTGGCTCACCGAGCATGAATAATTAAAACAAAATTTGAATATTAATTTTACTTTTATTTGGTTAAATGGCTTTCTCGAAACCTGTTTAATTTTATTTACGAACGTCTTTATTAGTAATAAATATACGTAACTTACGAATTAACTTGCTTAACGAACTTCTATATTAATATATTTTTAATACGTATATTAGAGGGTTCGCCCCCTAGTCAATACCTTGCTCTTTAAGCTAAAGTTCGAATTTTGTTCCAATTCTTTAAAAATGACCCCTTAATTACAAATGCCTCTGATTAAAATAAATAGCTATTATGAAATTACTAAACAATTTTTGGCTTAAAGAGCAAGGTATTGACTAGGGGGTGAACCCAATCATATACGTAATGTTTTCTGTCGTTTGAAGTTTTGATGTTGCTCCTTACTTTCAGTTGAAAACTTGTTTTTTTTTATATATAATTTCTTATCTTTTTTTTAAATAATGCTGGGAAATCCGGCGCCCCCTTCATAGCAATGTCCCTTCCCCCATGAAAACTTACTGTATGAAAATTTCCTCCCGCATACCCCCCCCCGGCACCCCCCCCCCCCCCACCACCACTACCAGAAAAAATCCCCCCTGAAAACGTCTGTATACTTCCCAATACTACTACTAACACTACTAACAACTCATTGCAGCACCAGGCCACCTGAGGCCAAAAAAGCTATGTAAGCTCCTCCTCCATCCCAATCTCTTCAAAGCCTCCCTTTTTACACCCTTCCAGGAAGTTCCCATTTCCATTCAATATTTCTTTATGACGACATCCGCCCACTCTCAACGAGGACCACTTGCTTTCCGTTTATCCCTAGATGGTTGGCCGAAAAGAACAATCTTCGGCAATCTGTCATCCTTCATCCGCACAACATGCCCTAACCACCTCAACCTTTCTTTCATTATAGACCTAGAAAGCGGTATTGAACCACATTTTTCGTATAGCCTATTGTTTGAAATACGGTCAGTCAGCCGGGTACCCAGAACAATCCTTAAGCAATTTCTCTGGAAAACGTCTAGCAAATCTTCATCCGCTTTTTGGAGCGTCCATGTTTCAGAGCCAAATTTGAACACTGTCATCACTGTAGCTTCTAATATTCTAATCTAGGTTTGCATACTTATCTTACTTTTCTTCCAGACTTTTTTTAACTGTGAAAAAATACACTGATCCTTGGCTATTCTATTTTTAACAACTTCCCTGCTCCCACCGTGTTTACTAATAATTCTACCGAGGTAAGTGAAGCTTCCCACCTGATCAATCTTTTCATTACCCAACGTCACATTTTCACCTTCACTTATTCCTAGCCATAGCGACTTAGTCTTCCTAACATTAATTTTCAAACCAATTCTAGCACCCTGAACTCGCAAAACCTCTAAAACTTCATTCATTTTGCTCACACTTGAATCTAGGATGCTTAAATCATCAGCATAATCTAAGTCCAGGAGACTTTTTCCTCCCCATTTGATTCCGTGGTCTCCCATTGCCTTTCCTGTGCTCCTTAAGACACAGTCCATCAAAATAATCCATACAAAGGGGGATAGAGTACAACCCTGCTTAATTTCCGATTTAATACAAAACCAGCTGCTAACCTCCTTTCCTACCTTAGCCGCAGCAGTGTTATTCTCGTACATAGCACTAATCACTTTAATGTATTTGTCTGGTATACCATACAAGGATAAAACCTTTACTAAAGCTCCTCTATCAACAGAATCGAACGCTTGCTCATAATCTATAAAATCGAGGACCAAAGGTGTTTGAAAACTTAGGCACTTCTCAATTATTAACCTAAGAGTGAAAATTTGGTCAACACATCCTCTACCTTTTCTAAAACCGCACTGCTCTTCTCTTAAAACTTTGTCTACGGCATCTCTCAGTCTAAAAAGTATCATATTACTAATAACTTCCCAATAACCAATACTATATGTTAACATTGGGTAAAGTTCATAACTTTCAGCCCTCCCCCCAGGGAATTTGGGGGATTAAATCATCCTAAAAGACGTAGTTATCATATTTTCAACCATGCTGAACAAAATGGCTATCTCAAAATTTTGATCGGGTGACTGGGGAAAAAATGAGCGTGGGAGGGGGCCTAGTTGCCCTCCATTTTTTTGGTCACTTAAAAAGGGCAATAGAACTTTTAATTTCCGTTCGAATGAGCCCTCCCACGATTTTCTAGGACCACTGGGTCAATACGATCACCCCTGGGAAAAAAAAACAAACAAACAAATAAACACGCATCCGTGATCTTTCTTGGGGCAAAAAATGGAAAATTCCACATTTTTGTAGATAGGAGCTTGAAACCTCTACAGTAGGGTTCTCTGATACGCTGAATATGATGGTGTGATTTTCATTAAGGTTCTATAACTTTTAACGGCTTTCTTTCCCCCTTTTTTCGAAAATCAGCCAAATTTTCTCAGGCGCGTAACTTTTGATAGGTAAGACTTTTGAAAGTTGATGAAACTTATATATTTGAAATCAGCATTAAAATCTGATTCGTTTGATGTATCTATTGGTATCAAAATTCCGTTTTCTACAGTTTCGGTTACCATTTAGCCGGGTCGCTCCTTACTTACAGTTCGTTACCACGAACTGTTTGATTGGTCTGAGAAAATCGTCAGCATTTGCCTAATCTAGGTGGCCAGTGATATGAGAAAATAAAAATCAGCGGAAAATTTGTCCTGACACCACTTGACTAGAGAAATAAGTCGCTGCGGGGTAACCCATAGCGTTTTGTATCATTCGGCTTTTTTTAGAAGACTGAATTATGCTTTCGCTGAAAAATTTTGAGTTTTTCAATTGATACTCTATTAAAACATAAAACAAAACTTTTGTCTTTATGTTTAAAAAATTGGGCAAGGAATATTTTTGCACGGAATCTTTGCCAAAACATGTGTATAACAGAACATCATTTTATTTCACAGCCTGGAAACACTTACACTCTTTTGATTTAGTAAAATTTTAAGAGTAGACGTAGTAATAGAAGTAGCCCCGAAAATTTGAACTTAATACCCTCAGTCGTTCTTGGCATATTGCTGAGATGTCTTATTGGCAACCAGAATACAAACAGTGCGTTTTGATTTAATTTTAAAGCAACATTTAGTTTTTATGAGCAAATTACATAACTGTGCGGGGGTGACCTACTAAATAACACTAAAGATATTGGCCTAGTTACTAAACCATTCAGCTGTGCTGAAAAAAAATGGCTGTCTTAAAATTTTGATTGGAAGTGTCTGGAAAATTATGAGCTAAAGAGGAGGGCTGATTTTGAAAAACTTATTTTGTGGAAAATTTTTTTAATTAATTACAAAGAAAGCACAAAGTAGAGAAGAGCGAATAAAAAAAAAATACAAGGTTCATAATACAAAAGAAAATCTGTCTAAAAATTATGATAAATCACAATATTAAATTTGTTAAAGAGCGTAATAATTTCAAATTTTACCTTCTGATTTTATTAATAAAATTTTATTTGAATCCTTAATCGCTTGTCAATTGAGAATGGACCTGTATAGGTTGCCAGCTTTTAAGTCCTCTATTGTAAATTTCTATGATAATTTATATTATTGTTTTCAGGTTAGTTAACATATGCATTTGTTTTGATTTATTTTTATATTAATATTAAAATATTATTTTATTATGAGTTACATTAACAACTGTTTAATCTATCTTGTGTTATTTCATTTTATGCGTAAGCACCATCAAAAGCACTGTAAGCATTACTGTTATAATCACTATTAAGTACTTTTATGTTACTTTGTACTAACCCATATTTCAATTTTGACACCTAGTAATACTAATGTAAATTTTCTTTGCATTTTGGATCAAATTTGCTTGTTGCATTGTTACCTGTAGAAATCAGCCTCTGCAATTAACACACTTGCTCTCATCATCTTTCTTATAAAGGGGCTTAAACCAAAGTTTTTATGAAGTCATTAGGTATTTCCTTTTTCAAAATCATATTCGTAACATTCAGTTATTTATCTTTAATTTCGCAACCTTGATATTTTAAAAAACTTATTTACCACACTATCAGCATCTGAGGCATTATCATTTTCTACTCCTTTTGGTACTGTCTTTAACTCCTTGCTAAATAAATCTTCCAAATTGTCAAAAATTCTTCTTCATTTTCTACAGCTTAATCGCGGTTCGACTTCGACACATTCGCAAAATGTTCTGCCCATCTCTCTTTAACCCTCTTCTTATGACTTATTGTGATCCGGTTCCTATCTTTAGCTGGAGCAAGTTCTGACTTACCGTTTCCTTTCAATTTCCAAACCTGACAATACATTATCTGAAACTTGTGAAGTGTGAATGCATCTTGCGCATCCTCGGCGATTTTATCCATGACCTCAATTTCATCTACCCATAGCTCATACTTTAATGTCTTCTTTACTTCCCTCACTTTATTCTTATACTTGTGTGATCTATAATTCGGAAGTTATTGGGCAAACCCTTCATTTTTTCACTCAAAATTAACTCGTTTCTAGCCAAGCTTAAAGCCTATCTGCATTTCCCAATTTCCTCCCTTGACATTTTTTGCTATTTAGCAAACTATTTTTCTGGAATAATTTCACCCATCCTCTACAGTGTCAAATTCTAAACTCTGCAGTCTCATATCCAACTGTTCTGTGAAATTTTCTCTCAAATTCTTGTCCATGAGTCTATCAACGTCATAACTTCCCGGAATGTATTTTACATCCTAAATTTCAACTTTAGATTAACTCTAGACACTGCTAGATCGTGACCTTCACCTTATTATTCCTATATACCTTTGTGTCTTGTTGTTGTCATGACCTTATAAAAAAGATTAGTCTCACAATTTTTGGTCTGGGACTAATAACTTTTTCACAAGTCTACACAAAGTGCTACAATCGTTATAGAACCAGACACCAAGAAATCCCTGCGACCTCCAGTTGAATGGAAGTGTTGTGCAATCTTGGATCCAACTTGGTCACAACATGGTTTTCCGCACTTCGCAATGCTCCTCTAATATCCTAATGCAATCTCCAGCCTGTTACCTCCGACTCATTTCTTTGAGGTTACCTCCTCTTTTTGAGGAGAACACTCCCCCACAACCCTTGGGGCAAGGGTGTTAAGTTATGCCGTGAGGGCATATGAGAACGATTTTGGCACAATGTATTATTTTAATTTTTTTCCTTTAGAGCAGGGCACTTTGTATCGAAGAAGTTGTTGTTGAAACTTCGAAAAGGGCTCATTCAATTGGAAATTGGAGTGGCTTGTGCCCTTTTTAATCGTCGAAAATGATTGGAAGGCATCTAACACCCCTTACACGCCCACCATTCCCCGAAACACATACAATCAAATTTTTGAGATAGCCATTTTGTTCAGCGTAGTTGATTTCCAGATAGAAATTATGTTTTTGAGGAGGATAGTCCCCCACAGCCTTCAGGGCACGGGTTGTAAGTTATGCCCTGGGGGCATATAAGGTTTTTATAGAAGGCGTTGTCGTAGAAACTCATTCGATTGGAAATTCAAAGGGCCAGTGCCCTTTTTAATAGTCGAAAGTGATTGGAGGGCAACTAACCCCCCTCTCACGTCCATCTTTCCCCAAACACATCCAATCAAAATTTTGGGATAGCCATTTTATTCAACACAGTTTTAAGTTCTGTAAATTAGGTCTTTGAGGATGAACACCCCCTCACAGCCCTCAGGGCAAGGGTTGTAAATTAGGCCCTGGGGGGATATAAGGTTTTTATATAACGCGTTGTCGTAGAAACTTCAAAAAGGGCTCATTCGATTGAAAATTGAAATGGCTAGTGCCCTTTTTAATAGTCGAAAGTGATTGGAAGGCAACTAACACCCCTTCCACGCCCATCATTTCCCAAAACATATCCAATCAAAATTTTGAGATAGCCATTTTGTTCCACGCAGTTTGAAGTTCAGGAAATTGTACCCTTGAGCAGACCCTCCCCCCGCAGTCTTCAGGGCAAGGGTTATAAGTTATGCCCTGGGGGCATATATGGTTTTTATTGACATCTTTGTCGTAGCTACTTGTATAAAGGCTCATTCAATTGGAAATTCAAAGGGCTAGTGCCCTTTTTAATAATCAAAAGTGATTTAAAGGCAACTAACCCTCACGCCCACCTTTTTCCCAAACATATCCAATCAGAATTTTTAGATAGCCATTTTGTTCAACGTAGTTGAAAGGTTCTGGAAATTAGGTCTTTAAGGATGACAACCCCCACAGCCCTCAGGGCAAGGGCTGTAAGTTAGGCCAGGGGAGCAAGAAAGGTTTTATAGAAAGCAGTCTTGTAAAAACATCAAAAAGGGCTCATTCAATTGAAAATCGAAAGGGCTAGTGCCCTTTTAATAGTCGAAAGTGATTGAAGGACAACTAACCCCCTCTCACGCCTACCATTTCCCCAAACACATCCAATCAAAATTTTGAGATATCCATTTTGTTAAATGTAGTCCTGGAAATTAGGTCTTTTAGGATGATAACCTCCTCAGAGCCCTCACTGCAAGGGTTGTAAGTTATGCCCTGGGGGCATATGAGGTTTATATAGAAAGTTGTTGTAATAATTTCGAAAAGGACTCATTTGTTTGGAAATTGAAATCGCCCTTTTTAATAGTCGAAAGTGAGTGGAGAGTAATTGACCCCCCTCTCACGCCCATCATTTCCCCAAACACATTCAATCAAAGTTTAGAGATAGCCATTTTGTTCAACGTAGTTGAAAGTTCTGTAAATTATGTATTTAAGGATGACAAACCCCCGAGAGTCCCCAGGGCAAAGGTTGTAAGTTATGCCCTGGGGCATATAAGGTTTCATAGATAGAGTTGTCGTAAAAATTTTGAAAAAAACAACATCGAGTGGTATTTTCACTTGAATCATACGTCATGTTTGAAACTAAGGCTTGAAAACTATATTTTCAACTGAAACTAAGAAGTGACATTAAAACTTAAAACGAGCATACATTATTCCGTATCATAGGCATCGCAATAGCACTGCCTAAGTAAAGAACGATGTTGACATAATGTATTATTTATTATCTTTTTTTTCATACCCGGGCACTTCGTATCGAAGGAGTTGTCGTAAAAACTTCGAAAAGGGCCCATTCGATTGGAAGTTGGAGTGGCTAGTACCGTTTTTAATAGTCGAAAATTATTGGAGGGCAACTAGCCCCCCCCCTTGCCCATCATTCCCCCAAACACATCCAAACAAAATTTTGAGATAGTAATTTTGTTCAGCGTAGTTGATTTTCAGATAGAAAATATGTTTTTGAGGAGGATACTCCTACACAACCCTTTGGGCAAGGGTTTTAAGTTATGCCCTGAGGTCATATAAAAACGATGTTGTCACAATGTATTATTTATTATTTTGTTTTCCTTTAGAGCAGGGCACTTCGTATTGAAGAAATTGTCTTAGAAACTTCGAAAAGGGATCATTCGATTGGAAATTGAAATGGCTAGTGCCCTTTTTAATAGTCGAAAGTGATTTGATGGCAACTAACCCCCCCCTTCCCCATCACGCCCACCTTTTGCCCAAACATATCCAATCAGAATCTTTAGATAGCCATTTTATTCAACGTAGTTGAAAGTTTTGGAAGTTAGGTCTCTAAGGATGACATCCCCCTCCACAGCCCTCAGGGCAAGGGTTGTAAGTTAGGCCAAGGGAGCAAGTAAGGTTTTTATAGAAAGCGATCTTGTAAGAACATCAAAAAGGGCTCATTCAATTGAAAATTGAAAGGGCTAGTGTCCTTTTAACAGTAAAAAGTGATTGAAGGACAACTAACCCCCTCTCACGCCAACCATTTTCCCAAACACATCCAGTCAAAATTTTAGAGATATCCATTTTGTTCAACGTAGTCGAAAGTTCTGGAAATTAGGTATTTTAGGATGATAACCCCCTCAGAGCCCTCAGTGCAAGGGTTGTACGTTATGCCCTGGGGGCATATGAGGTTTATAGAGAAAGTTGTTGTAAAAATTTCGAAAAGGACTCATTTGTTTGGAAATTCAAATGGCCCTTTTTAATAGTCGAAATTGAGTGGAGAGTAATTGAACCCCCTCTCACGCTCACCATTTCCCCGAACACATTCAATCAAAGTTTAGAGATAGCCATTTTGTTCAACGTAGTTGAAAGTTCTGTAAATTATGTATTTAAGGATGACAAACCCCCAAGAGTCCCCAGGGCAAAGGTTGTAAGTTATGCCCTGGGGCATATAAGGTTTCATAGATAGAGTTGTCGTAAAAATTTTGAAAAAAACAACATCGAGTGGTATTTTCACTTGAATCATACGTCATGTTTGAAACTAAGGCTTGAAAACTATATTTTCAACTGAAACTAAGAAGTGACATTAAAACTTAAAACGAGCATACATTATTCCGTATCATAGGCAGCGCAGTCGCGCAGCCTAAGTAAAGAACGATGTTGACACAATGTATTATTTATTTTTGTTTTGTTTTCTTCCATACCAGGGCACTTCGCATCGAAGAAGTTGTCGTTGAAACTTCGAAAAGGGCTCATTCGATTGGAAGTTGGAGTGGCTAGTGCCGTTTTTAATAGTCGAAAATGATTGGAGGGCAACTACCCCCTTCCCCCATGCCCATCATTCCCCCAAAACATCCAATCAAATTTTGAGATAGCCATTTTGTTCAGCGTAGTTGCTTTTCAGATAGAAAATATGTTTTTGAGGAGGACACTCCTACACAGCCCTCTGGGCAAGGGTTTTAATTTATGCCCTGAGGGCATATAAAAACGATGTTGGCACAATGTATTTTTTTTTTCCTTTAGAGCAGGGCACTTCGTATCGAAGAAGTTGTCTTAGAAACATCGAAAAGGGCTCATTCGATTGGAAATTAAAATAGCTAGTGCCCTTTTTAATAGTCGAAAGTGATTGAAGGCAACTAACACCCCCTTCAGGCCCACCATTTCCCCTAACACATCCAATCTAAATTTTTAGATCGCCATTTTGTTCTACGCAGTTTAAAGTTCAGGAAATTATACATTTTAGCAGGACAATCCCCCTACAGTCTTCCAGGAAAGTGTTATAAGTTATGCCCTGGGGGCATATAAGGTTTTTATTTAAACCTTTGTCATAGAAACTTGAAAAAGGTCTCATTCGATTATAAATTCAAAGGGCTAGTGCCATTTTTAATAGTCGAAAGTGATTTGAAGGCAACTAACCCCTATCACGCCCACATTTTCCCCAAACACATCCAGTCAACATTTTTAGATAGCCATTTTATTCAACGTAGTTGAAAGTTTTGGAAATGAGGTTTTTAAGGATGACAACCCATCCCCCCACAACCCTCGGGGCAAGGGTTGTAAGTTATGCCCTGGGAGCATGTAACATTTCTTATAGAAAGCGCTGTTGTAAAAACTTCAAAAAGGGTTCAATCACTTAAAAATTGAAAGGGCTAGTGCCCTTTTAATAGTGGAAAGTGATTGAAGGGCAAATAACCCCCCTCTCGCGCCCACCATTTCCCAAACACATCCGATCAAAATTTTGAGATATCTATTTTGTTTTAGGGCTCATTCAATCGAAAATTAAAAGGACTAGTGCCCTTTTAATAGTCGAAAGCGATTGAAGGGCAAATAACCCCCCTCTAAAGCCCACCATTTCCCCAAACACATCCAATCAAAATTTTGAGATACCCATTTTCTTCAACGTAGTCGAAAGTTCTCGAAATTAGGTCTTTTAGGATGATAACCCCCTCAGAACCCTCAGTTCAAGGGTTGTAAGATATTCCCTGGAGGCATATAAGGTTTATATAGAACGTAGTTGTCAAAATTTCAAAAAGGGCTCATTTGATTGGAAATTGAAATTGTCCTTTTTAATAGTCGAAAGTAAGTGGAGATTAATTGACCCCCCTCTCACCACCACCTTTTCCAAAAAACACATCCAATGAAAATTTTTAGACAGTCACTTTGTTCAACGTAGTTCAAAGTTTTGGACATTAGGTCTTTAAGGATGGCAACCCCTCCCCCCCACAGTCCTCAGGGCAAGTGTTGTTGGCTATGCCCTGGGGGCATATAAGGTTTTTATTGAAAGCATTGTCGTAGAAAATTCAAAAGGGCTCATTCAACTGAAAATTGAAAGGCTAGTTCCTTTTTAATAATTGAAAGTGATTGGAGAGCGACTAACGCCCCTCTCACGCCCACCATTTTCCCAAACACATGCAATAAAAATTTTGAGATATCTATTTCGATCATCGTAGTTGCCAGTTCTTGAAAATGTGTCTTTTAGGATGATAAACCCCTCAGAGCCCTCAGCGCCAGCGTTGTAAGTTAAGCAACCCTTTATAAACCTATATAAAGTTTATATAGAAAGTTGTTGTAGAAATTTCAAAAAGGGCTCATTTGATTGGAAAATGAAATTTCCCTTTTTAATAGTCGAAAGTGAGTGGAGAGTAATTAACCCCCCTCTCACGCCCGCCATTTCCCCAAAAACGTTAAATCAAAGTTTAGAGATATCCATTTTGTTCAACGTAGTTAATAGTTCTTGAAATTATGTATTTAAGGATGATAAACCCCCCAGAGTCCCAAGGGCAAAGGTTGTCAGTTATTCCCTGGGGGCATATAAGGTTTTTATAGATAGAGTTGCCGTAAAACTTCAAAACGGGATCATTCAATTGGAAATTGAGAGGGCTAGTGCCCTTTTAATAGTCGAAAGTGGTTGGAGGGTAACTAACCCCCCTCTCACGCCCACTATTCCTCTAAACACATTCAAAAAAAAATTTCTGATAGCAATTTTGTTCAACGTAGTAGAAAATTCTGGAAATTAAGTTTTTGAGAATTACACCCCCCGCAGCCCTCAGGGCAAGGGATGTAGGTTATGCCCTGGGTTTAATATTTTAATTGAAAGTGTTGTCGTAGAAACTTCAAAAGGGCTCATTTGATTGGAAATTGAAAGGGCTAGTGCCATTTTTAATAGTTGAAAGTGATTGGAGAGTGAACTCCGCCCCTCTCACGCCCATTATTTCCCCAAACACATCCAATCAAAACGTTGAGATAGCCATTTTTTTTAACGTTGTTGAAAGTTCTGGAAATTAGGTCTTAGAGGATGACAACCACCCTAACAGCCCTTGTGGTAAGGGTTGTAATTTTTGCCCTGGGGGCATTTAAGGTGTTTATAGAAAGCCTTGTCGTTTCAAAAAGGGCTCATTTGATTGGAAATCGAAAGGCCTAGTGCGCTTTTTAATAGTCGAAAGTTATTGGAAGGCTTGACATTTTTATAGTAAAGATCGATGTGGGTATAATGTATTATTTTTTTGTTGTTGTTGTTGTTTAGACCAGGGCACTTCGTATCGAGGGAGTTGTCGTGGGAACTTCGAAAAGGGCTCACTCGATTGAAAATAGATGATGACCTTTTTTATTGTCGAAAGTGATTGGAGGGCAACTAATCCCCCTCCCAAGCCCATCCTCCCATTTGCCCATTATGTTTAAAAACTAAATGTTGCCTTAAGATTAAATCAAAATGCACTGTGTTAATGCTAATTCCCAATAAGACATCTCAGCAGTATCCCAGGAACGACTGAGGGTTTTATATTCAAACTTTCGGGGCTACTTCTGCTCTTAAAATTTAACCAAATCAAAATAACGTAAGTGTATCCAAGCTATTAAAGAAAGTAAACATATTTTTTTTTAATTGTATCAAGTTTTCTATTTCAGGTCAGCTACAGGAGGTATGAAACTAAATGAACCCAAGGCCAGAACAAAATTTGCACTTTACTGAAAAAATACAAATGAATGTGTTGTCAGTTTAATATACCTATACTGATATTTAGTAATCAAAACGTTAATATTATCTGATTTATAAAATCTAGTGAAACATTTATATTTTTTCAGTAAAGCGCAAATATTGTTCTGGCCTTGGGAATGCACAGGGGTTTTGACCCCAACTCATGTTAATTTCTGCTCGTTTTGAGTTTGACTTGGTTATTTATTATAATTTCTGTTCGTTTTGGGTTTCATTTATTTAGCGATGCTTATTTGTGGTAGTTTCATGCTTGGTAGATTATTTTACTTTATTTTTGCTAATTTTTGGTTTAATGGAATTTTTTACTTTTCTTTGAAACACTTATTTTGTGGAATATTTTTTTTAATTAATCTCTGGAAACGACACTCTGGCATGTCAACCATCAGTAATAATGAACTTTTTCGGTCTTCCAAAGGGATTTAACTCCTTAGTCTCATGACAGCACACACATATATTTCTAATAAGATCATCATTAACATTTATTTCATAAAGCAAGTATTTCTTATTATCAGCATTCAATGCGACCATAACTTTATCATGTGCACAAGTTTCCATGGAATATTTCATCTTAATTTTTTTTTTATTACTTAAGATTTAGATTTTTATCATTCCAATTCACAAGTGATACTGATCGAAAACTTATAATAAAGTATATATACTTGAAGACGAGCCATATATTAGAACTAAGGCAGCCGAAAAAAATCTTGGAATTGACAGAACTTGGAGGGGAATTAGAGGAATCAGGGACAGAAGGGGGAATCTGCTTTTCCACTCCTTTTGATAGAAAGATCAAAAGTTTAGGTCTTTGGATATCTGATTCATTTTTCCGTATCAGGTATCTTCTCAGGTACCCTTTGAACGAAATACCGAACTTCATCTTAAGGGTCATAAGCTGATTGTGGGTATTTCTCACAATTGAAGTCTTCCAAGTTAAATAATGGAATGTTTTTATCACATTTTCCTATTAAGAGTTTATCAGTTGGCACGTTTCCCTTAACATAAACAGCTCGCACACCGAAAAAACTGCGAATTTCTCAAATTTCCTCTTGTACATGTTTTATTTCATAACCATTTTCATTGAATGGTCTTATGATTTTATCGTAAAAGCCGTTTCGGTTTATAAAATTTAAGGTTGTACGCCATCGTTTTGTATCATACTTAAACAAAATGTATTTGAGATTACATTTATAGCTATAAACTTCAGGTATTATTCATACCGGTTCCTCCTCGAATTTCCGATTGTACATGTTTTATTTCATAATCATTTTCATTGAATGGTCTTATGATTTTATCGTAAAAGCCGTTTCGGTTTATAAAATTTAATGTTGTACGCCATGGTTTTGTATCATACTTAAACATAATGTATTTGAGATTGCATTTATACATTGACGTAACACCTTCAGGCTGCCGTATAATGATGGAGGCCTGTTTTTCAGGGTGTCATGGGAATCCAGGGGCGTGTCTTCCCAAATGTAAACATTGATTTAACACCTACAGGGATGCCTTTAGAATCCAGGGGCATTTGATGTGACGTAACATCTGACCATATAGAACAGGGGTACCGGTCGTATTGCAGGGGCGTGTGTTCCCGTCTTGGAAATCCAGAGGTACTGACGGGTAGAAACAGGACTCCTGTAGGAATCCAGGGTAGGGCTTCCGTGGAACGTATTATTGCCCCTCTACTTACCCTTAGCTTTTTCTGAAATATAAGAGATGCACCCTTTTGAAACCTGGGTGCACATAGTTTTCTTAGATTTTGTTCAACCTCCTCTAAAGAAACCCTTAATGTTTCAGCTTTGTAAGTAGTATCGTCATAATACCTTTAAAGGGACCAATACCCACTACTGCTTTCTTCCAATGGTGTAACGGTGCAAGAGGAAGGTTTAACGGCGCATCCCGGTTTCCGTGACCTGGTGACGCAATTTTCTTTCAGTATTGGCAAGATTCCCAGGATTCCAAGTGTTTCAGTATTTTATTTATGAGTAATCGGAGCGTGGTCGGGAAAATACACAAGTACTAATAAATAGTAACTAGCCCATCAATTTTATTAAATTGACCACACCCTGGCGCTTTAAATAGGTCCATAGACAAATTAACATGAGATTTTTGTAACAGCCCTCTGACGTCACGACACATCCTCGCGCTTTAAATAGGTCCATGGGATTGCTATCACAGCCCTCTGACGTCACGACACACCCTCGTGCTTTAAATAGATCCCTTGAAAAATAGAAGCCCCATATAGGTGTCTATTGGCTTCCCTGTAAGACGCCCAGGTGTTCCCCTAACAAGCCCACATATAGGAGTCTATTGATTTCCTTGGAAGACGTCCAGGTGTTCCCCCTAACACCATTGTTTTCCCTCGAAAAATGGAAGCCCAAAATAGGTGTCTATTGATTTCCCCTGGAAGAAACCCAGGTGTTCCAATATTTCTTCAGTAGTATAATGCTTAAACGGCCATTTTGTGACGTCACTTCTCCTAGAAGACATTTTATTGATCGTGAGTCAGTTCCCTTTTAAAAGTGAGACAGTCAACATCGAAAAATGTTTTACACATGTCCATTATGCTTAAATACATTGGGCAGCTGATCGTCCATTGAGAATTCTACTTTCGCTGATGAATATAATGAAAAGTGTAAATTATGCAATCCATGTAAATTGCATAAAGGATATGCTTTGCAAATTAAAGACTGTAATTCATGTCTTGAAGAGATTTGTGACCTCATACTAGAGGATTCTTACGCTCGAATTGTCACTATGATAAGTGTGATCAATGGGAAAACACTTATCGTGGTAGGATTGCAAAATACCTTAAACTTGAGTTCAATTTATTTTTGAGAGACTGGTATCATCGTGGCTTTAAATTTCTTTGGTAGAAAGAGCCTCGTCTACACCTCAATTGCTGGATCGATAAAAGAGTCTAGTTCTGACAATATCACATTGAAGGTACCGGCCAGTATGATTGTAAAGTCACACACTTTCATTCGGCTGTTGCAAAAGGTGATTCTTCTGATGAATATTTGTATGTGACATTGCTTCAAATAAGCAAATTGAAACACGTGAATTTTATAATATGAGTCCGAACAGTATTATGGACTTAACAAAGAAATTTAATAAAAGTGAAGTTACATTATATTCTAGAAAATTTGACCCCGACTTTGTATGTCAAGATGAATACGTTAGATGTTAAGATCCTGACGAACCGCTGCCACTTATCGTTTCTGATGATTACCTAAATGTAGAAGAAGAAATCTAAAAAACACAGTGTTTTGTGTATACAAATTTTATTTATAAACAAATTTAGATACACTTTTAAAGCATTTCGTTCTTAGGGCACTGACATTTATATCATAGAGACAGGAAAGGGTATTTTCAACTAGAAAGTCGTTCCATCGTGGATTGTAGCCATAAATCTTGAGGAATTGATTGTAAGTGTGTCCGCGACATCGGAAAATAAAATATGATAGTGCAGGAAAGCCACAGCTTTTAGTTGATAAATCCTGTACCCGCTTCTGATTTTGAATAATATCCACTCTGCTCAAGAAAATTTTTAATTTGATACATTCCACTATTTCCAACTTTCTGCAATTCATAATCGTAAAAACCGCCAAGAATCTCATCATCTTTCATCTCACAAAGATGATAAGTTTTAGGTTTAGTGTCCAAGACTTTACATAAAGGATCGAAACAGTGTATTATAAGTAGGGGCTATACAATTTTCATGGGATATACCTGAAACTTAATAAAGAAGGAACCACGGAACATAGTAACTAAAAGTAAATATAATACAAGCATCTTTTAAAAAGTTGGCTGTCTGGTGTATATTGTAAAACTGAGAATCTCTGAACTGAGTCTATTACTATTCCAACAAAGAAAAATCCATATTATTTTTCCTCTTTGTAATCTTGGCTATGTATAAAGACCGAAGTTGTATATTAAAATTTATCCGGGTTGCAGCGGCACCTAGCAGCCTAGTAAGTGACGATCACGTTCAATACTATGAAATACAATAGCCCATAACTCCAAAAAATAGAGTCAGATTGAAACACAAACTATACTATTTGAATTGCCTTGTCCGAAACCCCTGTGTAGTAAACATACAGGTCCTTGGCTTGAATATTAAGGGAAATCCATTGGCCTGAAAAACAAGATAAGTGGCTTGAATTAGGATATTCTGCATCGATGGCATCTTTTTTTTCGTTCTTTTTCCTCAGCTAGCAGGGCAATGGAACATCTGAGAGCTGTTTAATGGCACATTTGAAAGGAAATTGATGTATTTACCAACATTTAGTATTCAATAAAAAATAATTTCAAAAATAATTACATAAAGGATTGATACTGTAAATGGGAATTTTATAAGTATCATCGGCATTATGGTTTTATTGATAGCTGAATTACAAACTAAAAAAATCGACCCCGGTTGGCCTTGAACCACCAACCTTTCGGTTAGTGGTTGGATCGTGCTAGTCACTTGCACCACGACGTCATAGATTAAAGTTGTAAAATTAACAATATAATACATAAGGGATCGATAAAGTTCATTGTAAATGGGGACTATGTAAATTTCATCGGATATAGCTGAAACCCAGTAAAGAACAAACTACGGGACAGAGTAACTAAAAGTTAACATATTACAAACATTGCCTCTTGCTATTCCAACTAAGAAAAAGCCAAAGGGTTTTTCCTGTTTTCCGGGTTGCAGTGGTAGCTAGCAACCTAGTAAGAGACGATCACGTCGAATGCTAAGAAATATAATAGCCTATAACTCCTTAAAATAGAGTCAGATCAAAACAAGAAGTACAAGATTAGAACCGCCTTGTCCAATACCCCTATATAGGAAACTAACTGTCTCTTGCCTTGAATAACATGGAAAATACATTTGTTTGAAAATCAAGAAAAGTGAGTGCAACTGGGATATTCTGCATCGAGGGCATCTTTTTTCTTTTCTTTTTTTTCTTTTCCACAGATAGCTTGACACTGGAACATCATAGAAAGCTGTTTAATGGCTCATTTTAAAGGAATCTAGTGCATGTTTGTAATTAATTTATTTTGTAATGAAATCTTTTTTCACGATAAAACTTCATTTTTCATGTACACTGAATTACGATTATGAATGACGTCATAATCGTAGGCTGTAGTACATAAAGGCTCAATCATCGGATAAAGCTGAAACCTAGTAAAGGACAATCCACGGCACATAGTAACTAAAAGTGAAGATAATACAAGCATCTTTTGATAAGTTTACATTACATTAAAAGACGATCATTGGAATAACAAACCCTTGCATACATTGGATTTAGTTAGCTACTTGATTGTTTTAGGTTCGTCTCTTACTATTTCAAAGAAGAAAAAGCCGTAGGCTTTACCTGTTTGTAATCAGGTTATTATCCGGGTTGCAGCGGTAGCTAGCAACCTAGTAAGAGACGATCACATCCAATGTTACATAAAAAGACGATCATTGGAACAACAAACCATTGCATACATTGGACCTAGTTAGCTACTTGACTATTTTAGGTTCGTCTCTTACTAATTTAAAAGAAGAAGAAGCTGTATGTTTTTTCCTGTGTGTAATCAGGTTATTATTAATGGTTAATGGTTCAGGTTATTAAAGTATCTGGGTGTCAGCTGTAGCTGGACACCTAGTAAGAGACGATCACGCCCTATAAAAAAGTAAGAAATATATTTAAAAGAATAAAAGAGCTCCTAAAGCTAGAATCAAATCAAAAAACAAAGTATACTGTTAGAACTGCATTGTCCAACACCCCTCTATAGGAAACTAACTGTCCCTTGGCTTAAAAAACAAGGAAAATATATTGATTTGAAAATAAAAAAAAGTGGCTCCAACTCCAACCACGATATTCCACATCAACAACAGGTTTGTTTTTTCCGTTGTTTTTTTGGTACAGCTGGCGGGGCACTAGAAAATCATAGTGAGATGTTCAATGACTCATTTGAAAGGAAATTGATGTATTTAAAAACCTTTCATAAGTAACAAAAATAATTTTTAAAACAAAATCATTTTTCTTACAAAAAACTGCATTTTTCCGTAGCTCTGTTGTAGAAATTTTACTATTATCATCGAAAATCCAAAACAGGATTTTTACCATTATAAAAAAAACATGTAGATGTAGTTACGTAAAATACAATAATTTTTGGGGGTACTAACAAAAAATCAGATTTGTCAACTGAAACGAGCTGAAAATTTTAAATAAAATAATTTTATTTAACTGCAAACTGCAAAAATATTTATGATATCCGAGCAATAATTTTAATTTTTTGATTCAAACTAGGAAAATACATGAAAATTTTAAAATTAGTTTTTTTTTGTTAGGTTGTAACTACTTGAAATGTTATTTTATTTGCCAGTTCAAAGTTACAATTGTCTCCTGGAACCAAAAATTTTTGACTTAACTTCTAAAGTTTGCATCTCTATAACACTATGTTATTTCAAATAAAATTGGAAAATTTCAAACAAATTTTGTTCTATTTTAGTTCTCAGTTCAGAATCGACAAAGTTATTATTTAAATTGCATCAATATTTACGGTGTCAGAGCAAGAATTTAGTGTTTCAATTCAAACTAGAAAAATACCTAAAAAATTTTAAAATTAGTTTTAATTTTTCGTTTGCTAAAAGAGATTTGATACGAAAGGAAGGCTTTAAAAGAATTGAATAATATGAAAGGAATTTTCTGTTGTAAATCTAAGCCGCACAAGATAAATGTGGAAACGACCGACGAGAGAGCAACATGGGGAAAACCAGTGGAGTTCGTATTGTCATGTATTTCAATGTCTGTTGGATTGGGAAACATTTGGAGATTTCCGTTTACAGCCTACGAAAATGGAGGGGGAGCATTTTTGATTCCCTATTTAGTAGTTTTATTTTTTATTGGAAAACCTCTTTATTTCCTGGAAATGGCAATGGGCCAATTTTCAAGTTACGGCTCAGTGAAAATTTGGGAGGTTGCACCGATCGTAAAAGGAATTGGTTATGGCCAGGCGTTTGCCACCTGGTGTGTTGTAACATACTATACTAGCTTAATGGCACTAATATCTTTTTATTTTATTGCTTCATTCCAAAATCCACTGCCCTGGACCTATTGTGACCCAGTTTGGGCAAATGAGAAATGTGTTGACTCATCAATGAACCGAACAAATTCGTCAATATTTGGAAACTTGGAGAGTCCCTCTGACCAATATTTTAGACGAAATGTTCTACAGCAGATTGAAAATATCGACAATGGAATTGGAGCCCCTGAATGGAGGCTGACAGTTTGCCTGTTATTCTCGTGGACAGTCATATTTCTCATACTTGCTAAGGGCGTGTCTTCATCGGGAAAAGTTGCTTACTTTACTGCTTTGTTCCCATATGTTGTCCTACTAATACTCCTGATCCGAGGTGTGACTTTACCTGGGGCTTATAAAGGAATTATGTTCTATATCACGCCTCAATGGGACAAAATTTTGGAGGCCAAAGTCTGGTATGCAGCCGTGACTCAATGCTTCTTTTCACTTTCCGTTAGCTTTGGACCTATTGTTATGTTCTCAAGTTACAACAACTTCAAGCAGCCTATTTACAGGGACTCCCTCATCATCACTTTCACGGACACAGTGACTAGTTTGCTAGCAGGTGTGACAATCTTTGCTATTCTTGGCCATTTGGCGCACGAATTGGATGTTGATATTACGAAAGTTGTTAAAGGCGGAACAGGCCTTGCTTTTATTTCGTATCCTGAAGCTATAGGCAAAATTCAATATGTTCCTCAGCTATTTGCTGTACTTTTTTTCTTGATGTTGTTTACACTTGCTATAGGAAGTGCATGTTCATTGACTGGATGTGTCATCACCGTTATTAATGATGACTTTCCTCAATGGAAAAAGTGGAAAATTAGTGCTGTTGTTTCAGCTATTGGTTTCGCTTGTGGACTTGTCTATGTCACACCGGGTGGGCAGTACATTTTAGATCTTGTGGACTATTTTGGAGGAGGATTCATTATTTTCGTCATGGCTATTTTGCAAACTTTTGCTATCTCCTGGATTTATGGGTATAAGAAGCTCATCAGAGACATCTATTTCATGCTTGGCAAAAAGCTGAGTATATACTGGGTTATAGAATGGGGATTTTTTATACCCATTTCACTGTTGGTCATCTTTGTCTATTCCTTGTTTTACTACGAACCACTGAAGATTAGAGACGACTATATGCCAGCTTCTGCAACAGCTGCTGGTTGGATTCTCGCGCTAATCGCTGTTAGTCAAATACCGATTTGGGCTTTTGTAGCTGTAAGAAAACAAACAGGTAGTACACTACTTGAAAAACTGAAAAGTGCATGCAAGCCAACAAAAGAATGGGGCCCGAAAAACCCAAGTGAACGTCAAGACTGGATACAACACTGCCAAAAAGAAGAGAGCGACACGGGCGACGTGTCGCCCGTGTGATCTCGTCCTACAAAATTCGTATTCAGCACTGATTATTCCCTACAAAACTACTCTTCAACAAAGCATATGTTTCGTTGCATATAATTTGCTGCAATCTCTTAGCGTAGTTCCTAGACTACTAGCCAAAAGTAATCAACAACCATAAAAGGCACAACTGCAGCTGTTGCAAGTAAGCCCCGTACTCCGTATTTGCAAGGATAAACAATAAAAGCACAGCTTATTTTTATCATAAAAAGAATAAGCATGTGAACAAATCAGCTTCATTATTCCTGAACTAATGGAACTTTGCCATCATACAAGGTACCAAAGAGAAAAAGAGACGTTACTTTCTAGAATTCAATGGTACGAAGTTACGGCGCGGTACAAATTTTGTGGACCAAAGATAAAAAGAGAGATTACTTTCCTGGAATTCTACTGTACAAAGTTACACCAAGGTACAAAGTTTGTGCATCAAACAAAAAAGATATAACTATCCAAGGATTCTGAGATACAAAGTTCATTTTAATTTCATTGATTTACGCCAGTGAAGAATTTCCGTAAGCCAATCAAATTGTTCCTTAACCATCACCAGAAAGAGACTTGAACTTTTTACTTAATAAATACAGTAGAAAAGGCACCGAAGTTGAACAAGGGTAAACAGAGAGGTGGAACTCGATGCATCTCCTTCATCAAAAATCAATACGCACCTTCCAAAAAGAGAAAGAAAAAGAAGAGAAAAAGTACAAGGAGATCGAGATAACTTATAACTTATTGGAGTATCTTGCTTCCGTAAGCTGAAAAGCCGTCCTCTTTAAATTCTAGGAAGGCAATAGGCCCACCTTTTTAAAACTTGATTCGTTCCAATTTGAAAATTTATGGCTGTGAAAAGGAACGAATAGTTGAATAGTATTTGTTTGTTTCTCTTGTGCGCAATTTTAACCCAAAAAAAGAGCAAAGAGTATCAGTTTAGGCTTCAAACTGGAAACATCTCTGTGTCAATTGTGATAAAAAAAATGATATTTGATGAAAAAGTGTGCTTCCGCAGTTGTATAGGTATAAGATGAAAAAAAAAACCTTTAGATGAAAAAAAAACCTGGTGGAAAAATTAACACTATTCAAATCTGTGACCGCCTACAATTTTTATGTCACTCAATCAGTGAAGAAAATGCTAGTTTGCTAAGAAGAGAGAATGCATACTTGGAAAGAATAGATTCCCTACAAATGGAAATAGCAAAGAAATCTTAAACTCCTCTGACTGTCCCCTCTAACAAGATGTTCACTTTCATTTTTGACAAGTTTTGATTCTCGCAGTCACTTGCAATTCTCGCTGCCGCTTATCTTCTAACCGGATGTTACATTGTTCTCGCTGTTGCATATCGCATGTTTTGTAACCGCATATTTTTTTTGTTCTTCACTTTCTTTTTTGACTCGTAATTCTCGCTGCTGCTTACATTTTAACTGCATATTTCTTTGTTCTTCAATTTCCTTTTAGACTCGTAATAATCTTGGATCTGCATTTTCGTTTTTGACTCGTTTTAATTCTTGCCGCCGCTTATCATTTGTACATCCGAGGTGATAACAAGCCGTTGGATTATTTATTGGATAATTAGATCTACCTGCAGAACCAGTTTTTTCGTATTAACTCATGACCTAAGCTTGTTTTTGGACTTCTATAATTGAATCGCTCTAAAATCCCCGGTTGTTTATTGGAGAAATTATTACGTTTAAGCTATAAGATTGAAAACAAAAGCTTATATAGGACTGTGGTATATGTATTGTGAACTGTGTTTCTGCTATTACAATAATGAGCGACGACAATCTTATATGGAATCCTATTCTGAATTACATTTGTCGGTTAATTAAAGCCGGGAATCGCTCTGACGATATAGCCCGAAAAGCAGTGGAGTCTTTTTCAGAAGATTCGATTGTTAATGCTAAAGAATTGTTGTGGCCTCTGGCAGGAATTTCTATGGAAACTTTTTTTTAACAACAAATGTGCAGCGGAATCACTCGTTGAAACAGTGAGTGTAAAAGATACAACAGTAAATGCAAAAGTAAAAAGCCCTTCGTTTTTTGGAATTATTCGTCATGTTCCTAATGGAATTTCAGCTGAGCTTTGTGCAATGATACCAAATTGTGTTAAGGTAATATAGATGGGTAGTACTCGATCCTTTAAGATACAGTTCGATAGCAAGCTTCAGTTAAGTGCTGTAATGGATTCTTTGCCAATCTTGGGTTACGAAAGGTTATTAGTAAAGGAATTCAAATTTAAGCCTATGGAATGCTATAATTGTCAATCATTCGGTAGTCCAACTAAATCGTGTACTAGTCCTCCAATCTGTTCCAGGTGCGGTAGAAGTCATTCAAATTCTCAGGCTAATTCTTGCCAAAATGCTCAAAAATGTGCTTTGTGTGGATCTGATAGGCATCCATGCTACAGTAGGGAATGTCCAGAAGCCCAGAAAGTCCTATCTAAGCAATGAATTTCGATACATTACACGTAGCCTCATGGAAGTTAAATGGTGGTGGGAAGAAAACACTACCAATACTGGAGAGATTGCTGTGTTTAAATGACATAGTCTATTCACAGGAACATTTACTTTCAATAGAAGCCACCAGTATCCATAAGTTAAACAAGGGAGTGAGAGCTTTTGTGGTTCCTGCAAAGTCATCTGTAAAAGGTAGACCATCTGGTGGGGTGGCCATCTTAGTTAGTGGTGCATTAAACACTATGTCATATAAGACATCTGACTTTTTCATCGCTGTTAAGATCCATAAGACAATCGTCTTCTCTGTGTATATGCCTACTGACTATAGAAACAGTAAATCTGAAGTGAAAATTAGTGGGGCATCCAGTAAGCTTTCTAATTCTATTAGGAGCTGTCTTAGGCAAGGTTTCGAATGTATTCTTGCCGGAGATATGAATTGTGATTTATTAAATAATAATAGTGCAAGAACCCAATTATTGTTAGCCTCCTGTGATGATCTGTGCCTGACCATCAACGATTCTGACTTTACTTATGTACATAATTCTGGCTCTACCTCTTCTCTTGATTTTATGTTAAGTTCATCAATGTTTGAGAGGCATGGCACATCTCATGTAGATCTGAGTGTTTGTACATCAGATCATTTTCCAATTATAAACAGTTTTAAAATAATTAAAGCAGCTAATGCTGGTTACACCAAAAAGTGGATTACTAGAGAAGATTGGAATAAGATTGATCCTATCCTCTATCAAGCTATGTTAGATAACATTCTAGATAAGATCAAAGTGCCTTTTCAGTTGCTTCAACAGAGTGTGCATATACCAGATAAGAAGAGACAAGTGCTACTTAATATTTACTGCAGTGGAATAACTCATGCTTTATTATGTGCTGAAACGGCTGCTGTCCCAGCACGCAAGGTCAAAGTTGGTACTGAAATTCCTAAGTGGTCACAGAACCCAGTTTTGAGTGAAGCTTGTTATCGAGCAAAATTTTGGCTTGGGATATGGAATGAATGTGATCGGCCTAGATCCTGTGTTGTTACCAAGATTCGTCTTTATAGAAAACGTGAATCTGGAAATCTTTTATCTAAGCATAAATGTGACATTATTCATAAGAATAGTGAGAAGATTAGTCAGGAGCCAAATATGGTATGGAAACTACTTAAACGAAAAAGTAGTGTTATAAAGTCTGAAAATACTCCCCCAAATGAACATGATTGGTTATATCACTTTACTGCTGAATTCTCACCCCCTGATCCTGTGCTCGAGGATAGGTTTAATAGGGAGCTTGATAAGTGTTTTATGTTTTGTAGGTCTAGGTACAGTTTTGTTGTAGGTATTTCTAATTTTGTTTGTTCTATTTTAAAGCTGAAAAAGAAGAAATCTAGAGGTTCTGATAAGCTATGTGGTTTACATTTAGTTCATGCCAGTGATAAATTAATTTGACATCTGCAGCTACTGTTATAGACGGTCATTAACTCCGGTCTTGTTGCACATTTATTTTGTAGGGGGGTAATTACACCGATACTAAAAAAGGGGAAAAAATCCATCTGAATGTTTATCGTACCGTCCAATAACTGTGTGACCAGTTTTAGGTAAATTAATGGAAATACTTGTAGGGGATATGCTCATAGATATAAGTCTTCTACTCCTGACTCCCAATTTGGTTTCACAAAGAGGGTTAGCCACAAGCATGTGCATTATATTCTTGCTAATGTAATGGCAGAAGCACATGACTTAAATGAAAGATTCGGGGCTTTCGATTCGGGGATTCATTCCCAGCTATTCCTGTCGGCTCTTAAGCGCGGGGTTGACCTGTCTGCGATATTAGCATTTAGAAATATGTGTAAAAATCTTCAAGTACAAATTAACATACCGGGTCCAGTTTTATCTTCCCAAATAGTCCAAGTGAAGAAGGGTATTAGGCAGGGTGCAATATCATCGCCTCTACTTTATAATACAAGCATTATAGAAGCGCAAAAGTATGTTAAACCAAGTTTTACATTTCGTGGTGTAGATATTACGTTATTAAATTATGCAGACGATATTCATAATATAAGTAGATCTTTAACTCGTATTGAAGAGAATTTTGATATTCGTAATGAAAAGTATGGAGGGATTGTCCTGTCGTTTAATTCTAGTCAAAGTGAGTTTATTGTTTTTAATGGTGATTCCTCTGGTGCTGTTTGTAAATTTGGAAATAAGCAAGTTATGGGATCTAGTTCCATCATGTATCATTACACTTGGTATTCTATGTGTTTCTTTTTTAATTTTGCATGCATCGTAGTTACTAAAAACGATACGACCACTATTGGGGCGGAAATGATATAATTTATGGTCTTGAAATGTGCTCATAAATATGACGTTACTCATGTGAATATTTTTTTTTTTTTCAAAATTAAGGCTCTTAACGAATTTTCTCAAACTCTTGGCCTCTCTAGATAGTTTTTTCAGGCCAGAAAATCCCAGGATACCAATTTTTATATATATATAAAAAAAAAATATGAAGCTGTGTTAGAGAAAATCCTTTAAAGCTACCTGAAATGCTTGAAATTTTTGTGTTTCATCTTGGTTCTATAAGCAAGTTATGATGGAGTTCTAAGTCAGATCTTTTCTCTTTTTCTTTCTTTGTTTTTGTTTCAAATAGTTATGCGAGTAGAATACTGTCTTTCTTCCAGGGGAAGACACGAGCTTTCGCTAAATCCGGACGATTCTTAGCCCGTCATCCTTCTATGCTTCCTGGCGGTTATATAAACCCAGGAGGGTCATTGACTAGCCGTCCAACCTATATCGACTGTATATACTCTGAATCGATGGAAACTTACTTTGTGTTAGATGTCCTGATGTGGAATGGATTACAGGTTGTTGATTGTGATGTAAGTGTAGATTTTTGTTGGCTACCTTAAGGGGGTACACATAAGCTCTGAAATTGAATTAAATATCTGTGGTAATTGAATCCGTAAGCAGGCTCCAAATCTTAGCTCTTTATCGGTAAAATGAACTCCTCAGGAATATTTAACCATGAAAAAAGGAAGAAAAAAAAAATTAGTAATTTGATCCGTATTTTAAAACTGAATGATGAAATGCTTGAGTAACTTAATCTTTATTTTAATTTAACAGAGCGTAAAAATAAATCTATTTAAGCAACGGTTTCGACACATGCTTATCTAATTTAAGCGACCAAGTAAAGATCAGTTGGTGTTATCTTTTCTTGATATTATTTTCATAATATTTTGGCATAGGTACCCACGAGTACGGCGCGAAAGCGAAAGTGGGGGGGGAGGTTAAGTAGTTATCACAGAGGAAGGATCGGAGTAAATTTCTTTCTACTCTATTTTTCCTAATGCTTTGGTTTTTGGCGAATAACATCCTCCAACTGACGTCATTTGATGTATTAAAGAAGGTGAAAAAAAAAACGTAATGAGTTTGCTGTTTAGCGCGTATCCTGATTGACTGTGCAGGAATTAAAACTTTCCCTCAGAATATAATATGAGCACTTTAAAGGCAATAGACACTTTTCCAAATCCTCACAAGCTTTCAAAATTCACTTTATCAATTTTTAGCAAGAATTGAAGCTGGGTTCCTGTTACAAAAGGGCTGAAAATGGACAATTGAAGTTCTTTTAAACGGACTTGATTTTGGGTTCTTCTCGATAATCATCCCACTATTTCTGTATCAAGCTGATTTATCTATGTCCAAATTTTCAAAAAATTGCACTCTAGTCCTAATTACAAAAAAAAAAATCAAATCCAACGAAATAATGGATTTGAGGCTGTCATCGAATTGGATAGGAAGAGATTATACGAAAAGTCTTATAGGAAGCAGAAACTTCATCGGATGTATTAAAAGGGAAGCTATGAACAGATTGGGGTGAAGGAGGAGCTTCCGCAGCTGTATTAGCCTTAGGTGGCCTGTTGCTGCAAATAATTTTCAGTAGTAGTAGTAAAAGCTATTTTACAGGGTGTGTGTGGGGGGGGAGGACGCAAGTCAGGGCTGTTACTGGTTTTGTAAGTTACTGCATCAGTAGGTAATTCTTAGTAGAGAGGGGTCAGGAGGTACAAACGGGACTCCTTATATGGGCATAGAATACTGACGGGACTCCAAATAAGGGCATAGCCTCCCTAGGGAGAATGATTACGTAATGGGGTCAATGACCTCTTTTTTCCAGGGTCGATTTATTTGATGTTTCTATGTGTAATAACTCCGGGGCGAAGGTTGCACATGCGCATTGAATTCTAACGGGAACAATGTTATTGATCTAGGACTCGAGGGGGAAGTGAATTTCCGAGAAATTGATTGCGTAACCTAATCTAACCTCATGAGCTCGTGACGGGACTCCATATATGGGCATAGAATACTGACGGGACTCTATATATGGGCAAAGAATACTGACGGGACTCCATATATGGGCATAGAATACTGACGTGACTCCATATATGGGCATAGAATACTGACGGGACTCCATTTATTGGCATATAATACTGACGGGACTCCATATATGGGAATAGACTACTGACGGGGCTCCATATATGGGCATAGAATACTGACGGGACTCCATTTATGGGCAGAGAATACTGACGGGACTCCATATATGGGCATAGAATACTGACGGGGCTCCATATATGGACATAGAATACTGACCCTACACCATATATGGGCATAGACTCCGAACCCCACACCAAATATGGGCATAGCCCCCCTAGGGAGAACACGTGGTTAATGGGGTCAATGACCTAAATTTCCAAGGTCGATGTTGTTGTTGTTGTAAGTGCACGCTCTCAGCGAATGTTATGAGTTTCCCGGAATTTGGAACACCTGTGCTGTCGACCTCAATTCACCTATCGTGAATCAATAATTCCCCTTAGAAACAACATATTAATTCCCCTTTCTTGACAGATCAATCAACCAATGACATCATCTGTCAGACTTTAAAAATTTTCGCATAGAAACGATTCTCCAGGAATAGATCCAAGTCATTAATGTCTTTGCCTCGGAAACAACTCTTTTGGTCGAACTCCAAAGGATATTAATAGCCAAAGGCCATGGAAACAATTCTCCAAGAAACATCTTAGCGATGAATTGTTTTAGCGCGGGAATCAGGTTTCTTATTAATTTGAAATGTATTAGCGCAGAGATGCCAAAAACAAAAGGAACACGCTGAATTACGCTTAGGGATTATTTGGGCAAAACTGTTTTAGACAGTTTATGGAACTATTTCGGTGAAACAGTTAGAGACATTTTAAAAGATGATTTTTGAAGAGATTTTAGAAGAGAATTTAATGGTGAAACTCTATGGTCGTTATAATACACAAGTTTCATTTGAACAGTGTTGTGAGGTCCTCTAACCCAACCCCAAAGGGTTCCAATCCTCCTACCCCAACCCCGAAGGAAGCCCCCGGTCCTCAAAGGCCCCCCAAGCTCCCAAAGGGCCACCGGCGCCCCGAAAGGCCCACCCAGACCCCCAAAGGCCATCCCCGGGCCCCCCAAAGGCCCATCGAGCTCCCAAAGGACCAACGGGGTCCCAAAGGCCCTCCACCGGTCCCCAAATGTCCCCCAGGCCCCCAACTGCCCCCCGGACCCCCAAAGGCCCTCCCTGTGCCCAAAGACCCTCCCTGTGCCCCAAAGGCCCTCCACCGGTCCCCAAATGTCCCCCAGGCCCCCAAAGGCCCTCCCTGTGCCCAAAAGGCCCTCCCTGTGCCCCAAAGGCCCTCCCCCGGCCCCCAAAGGTCCCCCGGACCAGAGAAGCGCCGCCGGGATAACACACACACACACACACACAGGCACATACACACACACACACAGACATACACAAACACATATATACACATACATACATACACATACATACACACATAAATACATACATACACAAACACACACAGACACACACATACACACACATATAAAAACAAACACATACACACAAACACATACACACAAACACACACACATAAACATACATATATACACACACATACACACACACATACACACACACACATACACACACACACAGACACACACACACACACACACACACACACATAGGTGAGTGTTGTCTGAAACCTATGATTTGGGATCTGTAATTTGCTATTTCTGACTTTTCATAACCGGAGTTCTTAGTCTTTCGTAGGTGTGTGGAGTCTGAAACCTATGATTTGTGATGTGTGGGTTGCTATTTTTTGACTTTTCTGAGCAGGATTTCTTAGCCAATCGTAGGTGTGTGTTGACTGAAACCTATGATTTGGGATGGTTAATTTGCCATTTTTGACTTTTCTGAGCTAGATTTCTTAGCCTTTCATAGGTGTGTCCTTTCAGAAAATTATGATTTGGGAGGTATAGTTTGCTTTTTGGACTTTTCAGAGCTAGGATTCTTAGTCACTCATAGGTGTTTGTTGTCTGAAACTTCGAGTTTGGGATGAGTAGTTGGCTATTTCAGACTTTTCTGAGCTAAGGTTTCTTAGTATTTCGTAGGTGAATGCTGTCTGAAACTTATGATTTGGGATATGTAAATTACTATTTCGGGCTTTTCTGAGATAGATTTCTTAGTCTTTCATAGGCGCGTGATGTCTGAAACCTATGATTTGGGCTATGTAATTTCCTTTTCTGACTTTTCATAACCGGATTTTATAGTCTTTCGTAGGTGTGTGGTGTCTGAAACCTATGATTTGGGATGTGTGGGTTGCTATTCTTTTACTTTTCTGAGCAGGATTTCTTAGCCATTCGTATGTGTGTGTTGACTGAAACCTATGATTTGGGATGGTTAATTTGCTATTTTTGACTTTTCTGAGCTAGATTTCTTAGCCTTTCATAGGTGTGTCCTTTCAGAAAATTATGATTTGGGAGGTATAGTTTGCTTTTTGGACTTTTCATAGCTAGGATTCTTAGTCACTCATAGGTGTTTGTTGTCTGAAACTTCGAGTTTGGGATGAGTAGTTGGCTATTTCAGACTTTTCTGAGCTAAGGTTTCTTAGTATTTCGTAGGTGAATGCTGTCTGAAACTTATGATTTGGGATATGTAAATTACTATTTCGGGCTTTTCTGAGTTGGATTTCTTAGTCTTTCATAGGTGTGTGATGTCTGAAACCTATGATTTGGGATGTGTAGTTTGCTATTTTCGACTTTTCTGAGCTAGGTTTCTTAGCCTTTCATAGGTATGTGTTGTCAGAAAATTATGATTTGGGATGTGTAGTTTGCTATTTCAGGCTTTTCTGAGCTAAGGTTTTCTAGTATTTCGTAGGTGAATGTTGTCTGAAACCTATAGTTTGGGAATGAGTAGTTTGCTATTTTTGACTTTTCTGAGCTAGGTTTCTTAGTCTTTCGTTGGTGTGTGTTGACTGAAACCTATGATTTGGGATACGTAGTTTGCTATTTTTGAGTTTTCTGAGCTGGATTTATTAGCCTTTCCTAGGTGTGTGTTGACTGAAACCTATGATTGGGATGAGTGGTTTGCTATTTTTGTCTTTTATGAGCTAGATTTCTTAGCCGTTCATAGGTGTGTGTTGTCTGAAACTTATGATTTGGGATGTGTAGTTTGCTATTTGAACTTTTCAGAGCTATGATTCTTAGTCCGTCATAGGCGTTTGTTGTCTGAAACTTCTAGTTTGGGATGAATAGTTTCGCTATTTCAGGCTTTTCTGAGCTAAGGTTTCTTAGTCTTTCATTGGTGAATGATGTCTGAAACCTATGATTTGGAATATGTAAATTACTATTTCGGGCTTTTCTGAGTGGGATTTCTTAGTCTTTCATAGGTGTGTGTTGTCTGAAACCTATGATTTGGGATGGGTGGATTGCTACTTTTGACTTTTCTGAGCTGAATTTCTTAGCCTTTCATAGGTGTTTGTTGTCTGAAACATATAGTTTGGGATGACTAGTTTGCTATTTTTGACTTTTCTGAGCTAGGTTTCTTAGCCGTTCTTAGGTGAGTGGTGTCTGAAACCTAGGATTTGGGATATGTAAATTACTATTTCGGGCTTTTCTAAGCTAGATTTCTTAGTCTTTCATAGGTATGTGTTGTCTGAAACCTATGATTTGGGATGTGTGGGTTGCTATTTTTTGACTTTTCCGAGCTGGATTTCTTAGCCGTTCATAGGTGAGTGCTGTCTGAAACTTGTGATTTGAGATGGTTAATTTGCTATTTCCGGCTTTTATTAGCTAGGTTTCATAGCCTTTCATAGGTGTGTGTTGTCAGAAAATTACGATTTGGGATGTGTAGTTTGCTATTTGAACTTTTCAGAGCTAGGATTCTTAGTCCATCATTGGTGTTTGTTGTCTGAAACCAATAGTTTGGGATGACTAGTTTGCTATTTCAGGCTTGTTCATTTTGAATTTCTGTCATGAAATGCAAGAGTTGGAAAATTAGGGTCTTAGTCCACCAGCTCAGTATTAGGGTCCCAGTTCACCAGCCTGAACGGTGGAAATTCACTAGCTCAGAATTGGGGTCTTAGTCCACCAGCCTGAATGGTGGAAATCCACTAGCTCAATATTGGGGCCTCAGTCCACCAGCCTGAATGGTGGAAATTCACTAGCTCAGAATTAGGGTCTTAGTCCACCTGCCCGAATGGTGGAAATTCACTAGCTCAGAATTGGGGTCTTAGTCCACCAGTCTGAATGTTTGAAATTCAAATTAGAATGAACAAAAACTTAAACACACACAAAAACTTACAAACACGCAAAAAAACTTACACACACACAAAAACTTACACACACACACACATGAAAAATTACACACACACACCCAAACACTAAAAAACACACGACGAAACTTACACACACACACACACACAAAAACTAAAACACACACACACACACAAACTTACACATGCACACGAAAACTTACATGCACACAAAAACTTACATGCACACAAAACCTTACACACACACACACACACACAAAACTTACACACACACACAAACACGAAAACTCACACACACACACCAAAACTTACACACACACAAAAACTTACACAAACACACACACTCACACAAAAACTTACACAATAACACAAAAAAAAACTCACACACAAATTCACAAAAACACACACACACACACACACACACACAAACATACACACACACACACCAAAAATAACACACACACGCCAAAACTTACACACACAAAAACTTACACACACACACACACACACACACACACAAAACTTACACATGCACTCGAAAACTTACATGCACACAAAAACTTACATGCACACAAAAACTTACACACACACTCACACAAAACTTACACACACAAACACACGAAAACTCACACACACACACGCCAAAACTTACACACACAAACAAACGAAAACAAACACAACTAAACACAAAAACACACACAAAAGACACAAAAACTTACACATGAACACAAAAAAACACACACACACACACGCACAAAAAAATAAACACAAAAAAAAATAAAAAAAACTACACAAATAAAAAAACGAACGAATCAAAGAAAGCGAAACAACATACACACACACAAAAACATAAAAAAGCAAACGAAAACTTAAAACCAAACAAAAAAACAAAAAATCAAACAAACAAACACACAAACAAAAAACCAAACAAAAAACAACACACACAAAAACACACACACACACACATGCACACGAAAACTACACATTCACACAAAAACTTACATGCACACAAAAACTTACACACACACACAAACACACAAACACACACACACACAAACACACACGAAAACTCACACACACACACGCCCACACATACACACACAAAAAACACACACACACACAAACACACACACACACAAAAACTAACACAAGAACACAAAAAAACTTACACACACACACAAAACACACACACACACACACACACACAAAACTTACACACACACACAAAAACTAACACACACACACACAACACACACACACACAAACTAACACACACACACACACACACACACACACCCACTCAAACACACACACACACACAAACTTACACACACACACACACACACACACACACACAAACTCACACAAACACACAAAAACTTATATCCACACACAATAGCTTAGACACACAAAAACTTAAACACACACACAAAAAAATAAACCCACACGCAAAAACATACATCCACACAAAAACATACATGCACACAAAAACTTACACACACACACACACAAACTTACACACACTCACAAAAACTTACACTCACACACACAAAAAATTACACACACACACACGAAAACTTACACACACACACCAAAACTTACACACACACAAAAACTTACACACACACACACACACACACACACACAAAAACTTACACAATAACACGAAAACATACATGCACACAAAAACTTATACACACACACACTAAAACTTACACTCACAATTCAAAACTTACACACAAAAGAGATGAGACACACAAACAATTACACACACACACACACAAAAACTTAAACACACACACAAAAAATTACAAACACACTCACAAAAACAAACACAAACAAAAACTTAAAAACACACACACACACACACACACACACTTACACACACACACAAAAACTTACACACACACACAAAAACTTACACACACACACGAAAACATACGCACACACAAAAACTTACACACACTCACAAAAACTTACACACACACAAAAACTTACACACACGCACAAAAACTTACACACACACACACACGAAAACTTATGCACACACTCGAAAACTACCATATCACAGTTACATTGTCTTAATTTTTCAAATTTCATTTTGAATTTCTATCGTGAAATACAAGAGCTGGAATATTTCAGTAGTGACTTGCTGTGCTTTACCTTCTCACAGTTACATTCTCTTGATTTTTCGAAGTTCAATTTGAATTTCTGTCATGAAATGCAAGAGTTGGAAAATTGGGGTCTTAGTCCACCAGCTCAGTATTGGGGACCCAGTCCACCAGCCTGAACGGTGGAAATTCACTAGCTGAGAATTGGGGTCATAGTCCACCAGCCTGAATGGTGGAACTACACGAGCTCATTATTGGGGTCTCAGTCCACCAGCCTGAATGGTGGAAATTCACTAGATCAGAATTTGGGTCATAGTCCACCAGCCTGATTGGTGGAAATTCACTAGCTCAGAATTGGGGTCTTAGTCCAACAGCCTGAATGGTTGAAATTCACATTAGACGAGGTTACGTGCGCACATACACACAGAGAGAGACGACTAACACACAGGGACAACACACACACAAAGAGACGACACCTAACCTTGTCCGGCGAGTATGGTTAGGTTAGGTTAGGTTCGATTAAGTTAGGTTAGGTTAAGTTAGGTTAGGTTAGCCCACATACGCTTCACTTAGGTTAGATTAGATTAGGCGAGAGACATGAAAAAAGTTAGGTGCATGAGTAGGTTAGGTTAGTATAGATTAGGTTAGGTCAAGTTAGGCTAAGTTCGCCTACGTATGCGCGCGTCCGTAGGTTAACCTAGCCTAACCTAACTTAACCTAACCTAAATTAATCTAACCTAACATAACATAATCATACAACTAACGTTTTGCCTGTCTCTCACCTAACCTAAGCTAACCTAAGTGAAGCGTACGTGGGCTAACCTAACCTAACTTAACCTAACCTAACTTAATCTAGCCTAACCTAACCTAACCATACTCGCCGGAAAAGGTTAGGTGTCGTCTCTTTGTGTGTGTGTTGTCCCTGTGTGTTAGTCGTCTCTCTCTGTGTGTGTGTGCGCCCGTAACCTCGTCTAATGTGAATTTCAACCATTCAGGCTGGTGGACTATGACCCTAATTCTGAGCTAGTGAATGTCCACCATTCAGGCTGGTGGACTATGACCCTAATTCTGAGCTAGTGAATTTTCACCATTCAGGCTGGTGGACTGTGACCCCAATATTGAGCTAGTGGGTTTCCACCATTCAGGCTGGTGGACTAAGACCCCAATTCTGAGCTAGTGAATTTCCACCGTTCAGGCTGGTGGACTGGGTCCCCAATATTGAGATGGTGGACTAAGACACCAATTTTCCAACTCTTGCATGTCATGACAGAAATTGAAAATGAACTTCGAAATATAAAGAGAATGTAACTGTGAGAAGGTAAAGCACTGCAAATCACTACTGAAATATTCCAACTCTTGCATTTCACGATAGACATTCAAAATGAAATTTGAAAAATTAAGACAATGTAACTGTGATATGGTAGTTTTCGTGTGTGTGCATAAGTTTTCGTGTGTGTGTGTGTAAGTTTTTGTGTGTGTGTGTTAGTTTTTGTGTGTGTGTCTGTTTGTGTGCGTGTGTGTCATATTGTTTGTGTGTGTCTTTTTTCGTGTGTGTGTGTAAGTTTTTGTGTGTGTGTGTGTATGTTTGTGCGTGATTAAGTAAGTTTTTGTGTGTGTGTGTGTGAGTGATTTTAATTTTTTGTTATTCTAATAGTGTGTTCGAGCGTGTTTGTAAGTTTTTTCGTGTGGGTGTATGTTTTTGTTTGTGTGTGTGTGTTAGTTTTTGTGTGTCTAACCTATTGTGTGTGTAAGTTTTTACGTTTGTGTGTCAGTTTTCGTGTGTGTGTCTATTAGTTTTTTTGTTCATTTTTTATTTCTTGTTCATTTTTTTTATTGTTTGTTTTTTTGTGTTTTTGTGTGAGTAAGTTTTTGTGTGTGTTTTTTTTTTTTGTCAAGTTGGTTTTAGTTTTCGTGTGTGTGTGTGTAATTTTTTTTGCGTGGTTTTGTGTATGTTTTTTTGATAGTGTTTAAGTTTTTGTGTGTGTTTGTAATTTTTTGTGTGAATGTAATTTTTTGTGTGAATGTTAGTTTTTGAGTGTGGGTTTTAGTTTTTTTGTGTGTGTGTAATTTTTTGTGTGTCTCATCTTTTGCTTGTTTATATTAGTTTTTTGTTTGTGTTTGTTAGTGTTTGTGTTTTAGTTTTTTTGGGTGTATTTGTGTTTTGTTTTATTTTTTGTTTTTGGTATGGGTGGTTAGTTTTTTTGTTTGTGTTTGTTTTTGTGTGTGTTTTATTTTTTGTGTTTTATATATGTTGTGTGTTTTTTCATTTGTTCTATTGTGTGTGTTTTAGTTTTGTGTGTGTGTGTGTGTGTGTATTTTTTTTTGAGTGTTTTTTTGAGTTTTTTTGTTTTCTTTTTTTTTTTTGTTTTTGTTTTTTTTTGGTTGTGTGTGTGATATTTTTTGTGTGTGTTTGATTTGTAGTGTGTTTTTGAGTTTTAGTGTGTGTGTGTGTGTGTGTAAGTTTTTTGTGTGTGTGTGTGTG